>NC_041380.1:75826900-75836916 GCF_002162155.2 Triticum dicoccoides | reverse complement strand
GGGGTGGTGGCGGCGGGCTGGGGCGGTATTTAAGGGGGAGGGGGCGGGGTCGGCTTGGGGAAGGAGGCACCGGGGCGGCGGCGGACTCCCGGACTCCGATGGAGTCTGGCTCGGCCACGGCGGGCGCGAGCGAGACGGCGAGCGGCTGGGCCGGCTCGGCCTTCGGCCCGGTAGGTCCGAACGGATTTTTTTAAAAATAATTTCGCCAGAACTTAAATAAATCCTAGAAAATAAAATAAAAAACGAAAAATGCCAAAACAAATTTTCACCGTCTAAATGAAATATTTAGAACAAGATGAACATTTTCTTGGCCCTAAAATGCAATTTTGAAAAAGTGCAATTTTTCTAATTCAAATAAAATTGCAATAAAATCCAAATAAAATATTTATTTGGTTTTTAATATTTTCCCTCTAATATTTCATCTATTTTGGAGAAGTCATTTTATCTCCTCTCATATATTTTTATTTTTGAAATATTAGGAAAGGAAAATAATCAAAACCAAATGATCCTCCTTTCAAAATTTGAGAAAACTCAAATATGAAAATAATGAAATCCCCAACTCTCTTAGTGGGTCCTTGAGTTGCGTAGAATTTCTAGGATCAAGCCAAAATGCAATAAAATATGATATGCAAAGATGATCTAATGTATAACATTCCAAATTAAAAATTTGGGATGTTAAAGTGCACCATGCTTTATGGCTTAGAACCGGGATTTCAAAAACGTTTTGAACGCCACGGAGCAT
Organism: Triticum dicoccoides; assembly: GCF_002162155.2. Taxonomy (NCBI): domain Eukaryota; kingdom Viridiplantae; phylum Streptophyta; class Magnoliopsida; order Poales; family Poaceae; genus Triticum; species Triticum dicoccoides. The sequence goes on along the minus strand of NC_041380.1, from coordinate 75,836,174 downwards.
ATAAGATGTTCCAAGATTTGAAATTGGTATTTCAGACTCATTCCCATATCTAGAGGTATGAGACCTCTGACAAGTACTTTGCCTACAAGATGGAGGAGAATAGCTCAACTAGTGAGCATGTGCTCAGAATGTCTGAGTACTACAATCGCTTGAATCAAGTGGGAGTTAATCTTATAGATAAGATAGTGATTGACAGAGTTCTCTAGTCACTATCACCAAGTTACTGGAACTTCGTGATGAACTATAATATGCAAGGGATGACGAAAACGATTCCCGAGCTCTTGGCGATGCTGAAATCAGCGAAGGTAGAAATCAAGAAAAGTATCAAGTGTTGATGGTTGACAAGACCACTAGTTTCAAGTAAAAGGGAAAGGGAAAGAAAGGGAACTTCAAGAAGAATGGCAAGCAAGTTTCCACTTCCATGAAGAAGCCCAAAGCTAGACCCAAGCCTGAAACTGAGTGCTTCTACTGCAAAGGAAATGGTCACTGGAAGCTGAACTGCCCTAAATACTTGGCGGATAAGAAGGATGGCAAAGTGAAAAAAAGTATATATAATATACATGTTATTGATGTGTACTTTACTAGTGTTCATAGTAGCCCCTAGGTATTTGATACTGGTTCAGTTGCTATGATTAGTAACTTGAAACATGAGTTACAAAATGAACAAAGACTAGTTTACGGCGAGGTGGCGATGTGTGTTGGAAATGATTCCAAGGTTGATAAGATCACCATCGCACACTCCCTTTACCTTCGGGATTAGTGTTGAACCTAAAATAAATGTTATTTGGTGTTTGTGTTGAGCATAATATGATTGGATCATGTTTATTGCAATACGACTATTCATTTAAGTCAAAGAATAATTGTTATTGTGTTTACATGAATAAAACCTTTTGTGGTCATACACCCAAGGTGAATGGTTTATTGAATCTCAATCATAGTGATACACATATTCATGATATTGATGCCAAAAGATTCAAAGTTGCTAATGATAGTGCAACATACCAGTGGCACTATCGTTTAGGTCATATTGGTGTAAAGCGCGTGAAGAAACTCCATGCGGATGGACTTTTGGAATCATTTGATTTTGAACCATTTGATGCTTGCGAACCATGCCTCATGGGAAAGATGACTAAGACTCCGTTCTCCGGAACAATGGAGTGAGCCACTGACTTATTGGGAATAATACATACCAATATATGCATTCCGATGAGTGTTGAGGCTCGCGACGGGTATTATGCAGTCCGATGAGTGTTGATGCTCGCGACGGGTATCGTTATTTTCTAACCTTCACAGATGATTTGAGCAGATGTGGGTATATCTAATTAATTAATCACAAGCCTAAAACATTTGAAAAATTCGAAGAATTTTAGAGTGAAGTTGAGAATCATCGTAACAAGAAAATAAAGTTTCTACGATCTGATCGCGAAGGCGAATATTTGACTTACGAGTTTGGCCTTCATTTGAAACAATGTGGAATAGCTTCGCAACGCACGCCACCTGGAATACCACAACGTAATGGTGTGTCCGGACGTCATAACCGTACTTTATTAGAAATTGTGTGATCTATGATGTCTCTTACCGATTTACCACTATCGTTTTGGGGTTATGCATTAGGGACAACTGCATTCACGTTAAATAGGGCACCATCTAAATCCGCTGAGACGACACCTTATGAATTGTGGTTTAGCAAGAAACCTAAGATGTCGTTTCTTAAAGTTTGGGGCTGTGATGCTTATGTGCAAAAGTTTCAACCTGATAAGCTCGAACCCAAATCAGAGAAATGCGTCTTCATAGGATACCCAAAGGAAACTGTTGGGTACACCTTCTATCACAGATCCGAAGGCAAGATATTCGTTTATAAGAATGGATCCTCTCTAGAGAAGAAGTTTCTCCCGAAAGAAGTGAGTGGGAGGAATGTAGAACTTGATGAGGTAATTGTACCTTCTCCCGAATTGGAAAGTAGTTCATCACAAAGATCAGTTCTAGTGATTCCTACACCAATTAGTGAGGAAGCTAATGATGATGATCATGAAACTTCAGATCAAGTTACTACCGAACCTCGTAGGTCAATCAGAGTATGGTAAGCACCAGAGTGGTACGGTAATCCTTTCTGGAAGTCATGTTACTAGATCATGACGAACCTACGAACTATGAGGAAGCGAAGATGAGCCCAGATTCCGCGACATGGCTTGAGGCCATGAAATCTGAGATGGGATCCATGTATGAGAACAAAGTATGGACTTTGATTGACTTGCCCGATGACCGGCGAGCCATTGAAAATAAATGGATCTTCAAGAGGAAGACGGATGCTGATAGTAGTGTTACTATCTACGAAGCTCGAATTGTCGCAAAAAGTTTTTGACAAGTTCAAGGTGTTGACTACGATAAGATTTTCTCACTCGTAGCGATGTTTAAGTCTGTTCGAATCATGTTAGCAATTGCCACATTTTATGAAATCTGGCAAATGGAAGTCAAAACTGCATTCCTTAAATGGATTTCTTAAATAAGAGTTGTATATGATGCAACAAAAAGGTTTTGTCAATCCTAAAGGTGCTAACAAAGTGTGCAAGCTCCAGCGATCCATCTATGGATTGGTGCAAGCATCTCGAAGTTGGAATATACGCTTTGATAAAGTGATGAAAGCATATAGTTTTATACAGACTTTTGGTGAAGCCTGTATTTACAAGAAAGTGAGTGGGAGCACTATAGCCTTTCTGATAAATATAAATGAATTACATATTGTTGATCGAAAATAATGTAGAATTTTTTTGGAAAGCATAAAGGAGTGTTTGAAAGGATTTTTTCAAAGAAAGACCTCAGTGAAGCTACTTACATATTAGGCATCAAGATCTATAAAGATAGATCAAGACACTTGATAAGACTTTCAATGAGTACATACCTTGATAAGATTTTGAAGACGTTCAAAATGGGGCAGTCAAAGAAGGAGTTCTTGCCTGAGTTGTAAGGTGTGAAGTTGAGTAAAGACTCAAACCCCGACCACGGTATAAAATAGAAAGAGAATGAAAAGTCATTCCCTATGCCTCAGTCATAGGTTCTATAAAGTATGATTTGCTGTGTACTAGACCTATTGTATACCTTATGATGATTTTGGCAAGGGAGTACAATAGTGATCTAGGAGTAGATCACTGGACAACGATCAAAATTATCCTTAGAGGACTAAGGAAATATGTCTCGGTTATGGAGGTGACAAAAAAATTCATCGTAAAGAGTTACATCGATGCAAGCTTTGACACTGATCCGGATGACTCCAAGTCTCAATCTGGATACATATTGAAAGTGGGAGCGATTAGATAGAGTAGCTCCATGCAGAGCATTATAGACATAGAAAATTTGCAAAAATACATACGACTCTGAATGTGGCAGACCCGTTGACTGAACTTCTCTCACAAGCAAAACATGATCACTCTTTGGGTGGCATTGACATAGCGATGTGAACTAGATTATTGAATCTAGTAAACCCTTTGGGTATTAGTCACATGGAGATCTGAACTAATCACACAAAGATGTGAACTATTGGTGTTAAATCACATGACGATGTGAACTAGATTATTGACTCTAGTGCAAGTGAGAGACTGAAGGAAATATGCCCTAGAGGCAATAATAAAGTTGTTATTTATATTTCCTTATATCATGATAAATGTTTATTATTCATGCAATAATTGTATTAACCGGAAACATAATACATGTGTGGATACATAGACAAAATAGAATGTCCCTAGTATGCATGCATCTACTTGACTAGCTCGTTAATCAAAGATGGTTAAGTTTCCTAACCATAGACATGTGTTGTCATTTGATGAACGAGATCACATCATTAGAGAATGATGTGATGGACAAGACCCATCTGTTAGCTTAGCATTAATGATCATTTAGTTTTTATTGCTATTGCTTTCATCATGACTTATACATGTTCCTCTGACTATGAGATTATGCAACTTCCGAATACGGGAGGAACACCTTGTGTGCTATCAAACGTCACAAAGTAACTGGCTGATTATAAAGATGCTCTACAGGTGTCTCCGATGGTGTTTGTTGAGTTGGCATAGATCGAGATTAGGATTTGTCACTCTGTGTATCGGAGATGTATCTCTAGGCCCTCTCGGTAATGCACATCACCATGAGCCTTGCAAGAAATGTGACTAATGAGTTAGTCACGGGATGATGCATTACGGAATGAGTAAAGAGACTTTCTGGTAATGAGATTGAACTAGGTATGATGATACCGACGATCGAATCTTGGGCAAGTAACATACCGATGAAAAAGGGAACAACGTATGTTGTTATGCGGTTTGATCGATAAAGATCTTCGTAGAATATGTAGGAACCAACATGAGCATCCAGGTTTCGCTATTGGTTATTGACCGGAGATGTGTCTCGGTCATGTCTACATAGTTCTCGAACCCGTAGGGTCCGCACACTTAACGTTCGATGATGATTTGTATTATGAGTTATGTGATTTGATGTATCGAAGTTTGTTCGGACTCCCGGATGAGGTCACGGACATGAAGAGGAGTCTCGAAATGGTTGAAACATAAAGATTGATATATTGGAAGGCTATATTCGGACATCGGAATGGTTTCGGAGAACTTCGGGTATTTTCCGGAGTACCGAGAGGTTACCGGAACCTCCCGGGAGTTGATGAGCCTTAGTGGGCCTTAGTGGGAAGGTGAGGCAGCAGCCAGGCGGTGGCGCGCCCCCACCCTAAGCCCAGTCCGAATTGGACAAGGGGTTTGGGGCGCAGCCCCCCTCTCCCTTCCTCCCCCTTCTCCTTTAGGTGGAAACCTACTTGGACTTGGAGTCCTAGTAGGATTCCCCTTCTCCCGGCACGCCTAGCTTGGCCGGCCCGCCTCCCCCTCACTCCTTTATATACAGGGGCAGGGCGCACCCAAGAACACACAAGTTGATCTTTTAGCCGTGTGCGGTGCCCTGATACGTCTCCAACATATCGTTAATTTATGAAGTATTCATGCTATTATATTATCAACCTTGGATGTTTTATATGCATTTATATGCTATTTTATATGATTTTTGGGACTAACCTATTAACCTAGTGCCCAATGCCAGTTTATGTTTTTTCCTTGTTTTTGAGTTTTACAGAAAAGGAATATCAAACGGAGTCCAATTGACGTGCCAATTTTTGACAATTTTTTATGGACCAAAAGAAGACCCTAGAGTAAAAGAGTTGGGCCAGGAGAGACCCGGGGCGTCCACAAGGGTGGGGGGTGTGCCCACCCCCCAGGCGTGTGGTCCTGCCTTGTGGACGCCTCGAGCACCTCCTTAACGTGAGACCGATGCCAAAAATTCCTATAAATACAGAAACCTCGGAAAATTATCCTAGATTGGGAGCTTCGCCCCCAGAAGCCTCCGTAGCCACCGAAAACCAATCTAGGCCCTCTCTGGCACCCTGCCAGAGGGGGCCGTCATCACCGGAGGGCATGGAGGACGATCCCGGAGGGGCCATCATCACCATGAAGGCCAAGGACCAGAGGGAGAACCTATCCCCATCTAGGGGGAGGCCATGGAGGAGGAAGCACAAGGGGGAGAACCTCTCCTCCTCTCTCTCGATGGCACCATAGTACCATCGGGAGGGGAATCATCGCCGCGGTGATCGTCTTCATCAACATCACCATCATCATCATCACCCTCATCTCTTTTACGTGGTCCACTCTCCCGCACCCCGCTGTAATCCCTACTTGAACATGGTGCTTTAGGCCACATATTATGATCCAATGATGTGTTGCCATCCTATGATGTTTTGAGTAGATATCTTTTGTCTTTCGGTGGATTGATGATCTAGATTGGTATGAGTTGTATGTTTTACTTTGATGCTGTCCTATGGTGCCCTCCGTGTTGCGCAAGCGCGAGGGGTTCCCGTTGTAGGGTGTTGCAATACGTTCATGATTCGCTTATAGTGGGTTGGTGAGTGACTGAAACACGAACCCGAGTAAGGGGGTTGGTGCGTATGGGAATAAAGAGGACTTGATGCTTTAATGTTATGGTTGGGTTTTACCTTAATGATCTTTAGTAGTTGCGGATGCTTGCTAGAGTTCCAATCATAAGTGCATATGATTCAAGCAGAGAAAGTATGTTAGCTTATGCTTCTCCCTCATATGAAACTGCAATAGTGATTACCAGTCTTGTTAACGATTGCCTAGGACAATTCCGCACACTGATCCACCATTATTCCACACTCGCTATTTATAATATTTAGTAATATATCCTAACTTCATGATAACAACACCTACTTTTATATTTTAGCTCTCCGATATCATACAAAGTTATCCTCTTCATACCCACAACCTAGTTTTATTTCTTGTTGCTAGTTGGAAGCAAATGTCGTATCAGTGGCAGATTGGGCTTGAGAGAATATTGATCTTACCTTTAGCTACTTGTGGGTTAGACACTCCATACTTATCACTTCCACCTTTGGAAATTTCTACAATGATTCCTTGCACTTGGGGATTATCAAGCTCTTTTCTGGCGCCGTTGCCGGGGAGCAATATCGTGGGGTTGATATTCTCGTGTGTGCTTGTTTGCTTTCTTCACTAAGTAGATTTTGTTTTTACTTTTTGTTTCTGTTTAGTTGTGGGTGAAACATACAAAAAAAATTAAAAGAACGAAAATACCAAAAAAATACTTGCCTCTCATGACTAAAAAGTTTTTCAAAAAGAGAAGTGATTGGAAAGTTATGCATTGAAGAAGTGAGGGTCGACCTTGAGCACTCGGGTTCATGCTCACGGAAACAATGTAGAATTTTCATGGAAGTTTCTCTGTAAATAATTATCCCCTTATATATATCGATTGTATTATAAAAATAATGTGCCAAGCTTTGGTTTTAGGATGATTAGATTGCTTGTTTACTATGTGAAGAACAAAAATAGAAACTTTGGCTGTAGCGCATGATTTTACATTTTTTTACTGGAAAGTCAAATGGGTCTAAAACTTTTTGCACATTACTTCTGTATAAATTATTCAAATTGTCAAATTTATTTCGTAATTGTTGAGGATACAGAAGTTAACTAAACCTTCAGATTACTACAGACTGTCCTTTTTTAGACAGATTCTGTTTTTCGTGTGTTGTTTGCTTATTTTGATGAATCTATGGGTAGTATCGGGGGGTATGAACCATGGTGAAGTTGGAATACAGTAGATATAGTCATAATATGAAATTGGAATGAGTTTGCAACAGTACCTAAAGGTAGTGATTTGCTTTATTATACTAACGGATCTCACAAAGTTTTTGTTAACTTTTTTGTGGATGAAGTGTTCGAAGAACGAGGAGTTACCGATGTGAGAAGAATAAAGAGAGGCAAGAGCTCAAGCTTGGGGATTACCAAGACACCCCAAGTAAATATTCTAAGGATACTCAAGCATCTAAGCTTGGGGATGCCCCGGTTGGCATCCCATCTTTCTTCAACAATTATCGGTATACCTCGGTTTTTGTTTTGTTCACATGATTTGTGTCCTTTTTTTGTTCCTCCTTTATGAACCATGCTAGTATGAGATAGCCCTTCATTGATTTATAGAATGCTTCATGTGCTTCACTTATGTGACGCCCCCGATTCAATCGTACACTAATCATGCACGCAAATGTGTACGATCAAGATCAGGGACTCACGGGAAGATATCACAACACAACTCTAAAACATAAATAAGTCATACAAGCATCATAATACAAGCCAGGGGCCTCGAGGGCTCGAATACAAGTGCTCGATCATAGACGAGTCAGCGGAAGCAACAATATCTGAGTACAGACATAAGTTAAACAAGTTTGCCTTAAGAAGGCTAGCACAAACTGGGATACAGATCGAAAGAGGCGCAGGCCTCCTGCCTGGGATCCTCCAAACTACTCCTGGTCGTCGTCAGCGGGCAGCACGTAGTAGTAGGCACCTCCGGTGTAGTAGGGGTTGTCGTCGACGGTGGCGTCTGACTCCTGGACTCCAGCATCTGGTTGCGTCGACCAGAAAGAAAGGAAAGGGGAAAAAAGGGGGGAGAAAGCAACCGTGAGTACTCATCCAAAGTACTCGCAAGCAAGGAGCTACACTACATATGCATGGGTATATGTGTAAAGGGCCATATCAGTGGACTGAACTGCAGAATGCCAGAATAAAAGGGGGATAGCTAATCCTGTCGAAGACTACGCTTCTGGCAGCCTCCGTCTTGCAGCATGTAGGAGAGAGTAGATTGAAGTCCTCCAAGTAGCATCTTCAAGTAGCATCTCCAAGCAGCATCTCCAAGTAGCATCGCATAGCATAACCCTACCCGGCGATCCTCCTCTCGTCGCCCTGTAGAAAAGCGATCACCGGGTTGTCTATGGAACTTGGAAGGGTGTGTTTTATTAAGTATCCGGTTCTAGTTGTCATAAGGTCAAGGTACAACTCCAAGTCATCCTGTTACCGAAGATCACGGCTATTCGAATAGATTAACTTCCCTGCAGGGGTGCACCATCTTACCCAGCACGCTTGATCCCATTTGGCCGGACACACTTTCCTGGGTCATGCCCGGCCGCGGAAGATCAACACGTCACAGCCCCACCTAGGCACAACAGAGAGGCCAGCACGCCGGTCTAAACCTAAGCGCAAAGGGGTCTGGGCCCATCGCCCATAGCACACCTGCACGTTGCGTACGCGGCCGAAAGCAGACCTAGCCTAGCAGGCGTTCCAGTCCAATTCGGCGCGCGCCGCTCCGTCGCTGACGTCTGAAGTGCTTCGGCTGATACCACGACGTCGGGATACCCATAACTACTCCCGCGTAGATGGTTAGTGCGTATAAGCTCGTAGCCAACTCAGATCAAATACCAAGATCTCGTTCAGCGTGTTAAATATCCGCGAACGCCGAACAGGGCCAGGCCCACCGGTCTCCTAGGTGGTCTCAACCTGCCCTGTCGCTCCGCCACAAAGATCCACACAGAGGGCCGTCGGGACAAAGGTCCTTTCAGCCCCAATCCGTGAATCACTCGCGGGTACTCTTCGAGCTGACCCGACTTTAGTCACCATCTGTATAGTATGTATGTATGTATAGTATATACCCGTGATCACCTTCCGAGTGATCACGACCCAATAGTATAGCAAGGCAGACTGACAAGAATGTAGGGCCAATGATGATAAACTAGCATCCTATACTAAGCATTTAGGATTGCGGGTAAGGTATCAATGACTGTAGCAACAATGTCAGGCTATGCATCAGAATAGGATTAACGGAAACCAGTAACATGCTACACTACTCTAATGCAAGCAGTATAGAGGAGAATAGG
>NC_041380.1:75825546-75826714 GCF_002162155.2 Triticum dicoccoides | reverse complement strand
GCTTGCCTGGTTGCTCTGGCAAGAGAGAGGGGTCCTCAACTCCGTAGTCGTACTGGGCAGCAGCAGCGTCGGTCTCGTGGTCTACCGGAGAGAAGAGGGGGAAGAAACAATGAATACAATGCAAACAAATGCATATCGATGCATGACATGACAAGTAACGATGCTAGGTGTGCCCAATCGCCGTAGTAGGTGATACCGACGAAGGGGGGGGGGAAACATCCGGGAAAGTATTCCCGGTGTTTCGCATTTTCGGGCAGAGGAGCCGGAGGGGGAAAGTTGCATGTTTGGTATGCTAGGGGTGTGTGGTGGACGAACGGGCTGCGTAACCGGATTCGTCACGTCGTTCTGAACAACTTTCATGTTGAAAATATTTTAATCCGAGTTACGGATTAAAAGATACGATTTTCTAAAGATTTTATTAATTTCTGGAATTTAATTAATTATTTAATTAATTCGAAAAATGGATTTATGACGTCAGCATGATGTCATGCTGATGTTAGCAGTCAACAGAGTTGACTTGGTCAACCTGACATGTGGGTCCAGTGGGACCCACCTGTCATTCTCTGTTTAGGTTAATTACAGATTAGTTAATTTAATTACTATTTAATTAACCTAACTAGTTAATTAAATTAATTAAACCAGATTAATTAACTTAATTAATTCATTAGATAATTAATTAATTAATAATTAATTTTATTAAATCATTTTTTTTATTTTTTTTATTTTTAATTCCCTTCTTTTTTTTATAAAACGTTATGGGCATGGGGCCCATCTGTCATAGGCCCCAGGGGTCTTAGCGGGTGCGGGCGGCGGGCACTGCCCGAGCGGGTGCGGGCGGGCGCCCGTCTGGTGGCCTCGCCCGTGGACAACGGGAGTAGGCACGGGATCAACCAACGGCCACCGCTGGGGCTCCGTCGCGGCGGAGGGAGCCGCGGGAGGGGGGCCGCGGCCAAGTTCAGAGGACGGGAGGCGCACTTGCGGGGGAACAGGGGGCGACGGAGGCGAGGGAGCAGGGACGGAGCTGTGCGGGCGCCAGGGGCATGCGGCTGGAGGTGGTAGGGGGAGGCGCTCGATAGTAGGCAACAGCAAGCGAAGCAACAACGACAGCAGTTGCAGGCGAGCAGCAGGGGACGAGGCCGCGTAGGGGGCTCGCGCGCGAGTTGCCGAC
>NC_041380.1:75817085-75824818 GCF_002162155.2 Triticum dicoccoides | reverse complement strand
CCAGATCGGGGGAGGGTGAGGAGTGGGCGATGCAGGGGGAAGTGGGGCGGTTGGAGGCTAGGGTTACGGGGGAGAGGGGATAAGGGAGTGGGGGCGGGGGTGGCCGGCTAGGCCGGTGGGTTGGCCTAGTAGGGATGTGGCCTGCTGGGCCGGAGCCCAGTGGGGGGGGGGGGTTCTCTATTTTTTTTCCTCTTTTTGTTTTCTTTTTCCTTTTCTTTTATTTATTCCTTTCGGTTTTATTAAATTATTAATTTAGTTCAATCTTGAAGAATGTGAGAACAACACCTAAATATGGTGTGTTAAAGATACCACTGCCACATTAATTTGGACAGCTAAATAAAATAGTTTAATATTTTACAAAATACAAAAGGCGTTTAATTTATTTCTTTTGCTACTGTTTTATTTTCCTTTGAGCATTTAAACATTTTATAAAAATGTGGTTTCATCACCATAATTACCTATGTATTATTTGGTTCACTCCGAACATTTAAATTTTAATATTTGAAAACTTTTATTGTTTGCTCGATTTTGAATTTGAAATTCGAACTAGGTTCCGAACTAACGCGAGTTTATCCACAGTAACCGAGGTGACGTGGCATCATTAGCGGGGATTACTGTAGCTTAATTACCCGGGCGTCACAATTCTCCTCCACTATAAGAAATCTCGTCCCGAGATTTAAGAGGGGAGTAAGGGGGGAAGGTCTGGTAACGAATATATCGGGTCTTCTCATCCTGGCTTGCTCTTCTCGAAGAGGTCAACCCAATATATTGATGCCTTCATACTTCTGCTTCAGGTCAAAATGATGAAGTCGTCATCCTTTCTTCGGGATCTTCAACGTACTTACGAATACGTAAGGGGCAGCTCGGCTACGACAGAATGCTTATGAGGGAAACAATCTGGGGTTAACCCATGAATGAGCATAAGAGTACCTCTCGAATTGAACCAATAAAATATGTCAAGAGTAAGGTACGAAGGCTCAATAAGAGGTTCCAAGCGTATAGATAGTTGCTCGAAGTCTGAACCGGAGTGAGAAAGGGGTTCAGAGCAACGAGAGTAAGTATTGCGTCTGATACCAGAATAGAGCATTAGGAAGGTGACCCGTGAATTACATACGAAGTCAAGCGTGGGGAATAACTTTGGAAACCGGGGGTGTACAGGAGAGTCAGGTTTTGATCCTGTGGAACTGTGGGTTATGGGCCCACCATGTGGTTTAAAAGCAAGAAGGGTGATGACGTCTTGCACGATCATGTAAGTAAGGCATGTCAGAGGATAGCCCATCAGTTATGTCAGCAACAACATCGGTACCAAGGGCGAGGGACAAAGAGAACCAATTCCTGCTCGTTGAATGAGGCGGACCAATAGGCAAAGTTCTCGTCCATCGATGACTACCGGAATGTCATCAACAATAGTAACAGGGTTACACCAGGCAAGATGGTACACCGAGGTGTTTACATAAGCAGGGATATTACTGCTTATATTATATAGATCACAAGAAGGTTTAAACAAACCAATGGAAAGGAAAAGTGATTATTATGTTTAAACAGAACAATGGAAAGGAAAATGTGTTTAAACACATCTTTCAGGGGTAAATCCTTCCCAAGGACAAGCAGAGCAAGATATCCATGACAGGATATAAAGTAGAAAACCATTTAGGTAAGGGGGAAGGAATCTCATGATATTACCCATACAACGATTTTAGGATAAGTGATAAATAAAATTTAGCATCGTGCTTCAAATGTTCCTGTTGAAAATCGGAGTACCATTGACATGCTTCGAGATAGCATTGACATGCTCTTCAGGTGAAGACCAGACTTTGGAAACACGAAGGATCCATCAGGAATAACTTGTAGAATAAGTCTTACAATTTCCTCATGGATGAATGGATAACCTTGCTGAAAAGGAATCTATAATGATAGGTCCTCCAGCCAGGGGGGGGGTGCTAGGCATGACATCATGTTACCGGTTCATCAAAGGACAAACAACATAACTCCTGGAAAGTTGTCCCATCCATCATATCTGACCGAGATTCAGATCCGATTGGTGTCAGGGTACCTCAGACTTAGGATACCTGAGAAGAAAAGGTGCAATGCAAATTGAGGAGATGACATTGTAAGATTCTCGGGGAAATGAACTATGAAGTGATTTCCGTTAACAAGAGTCCATCATTAACCCAAGGAGAGGACAAGGAGGTGTCTGGTGAACTCAACGGCAATTCACCGAGATTCCCAAAAGATGGATTTCCACCATTAAGTGAACAAGGAGATAACATTTGTCAGATCAAATGATATAAGGAAGTATGCTCGAGGAAACATACACAATTAAACATTGGTTGAAAGGTGCGCCCGAAATATGGGTTGGGTTGCACGACCAATGTCAGAATGGTGATTCAATTAGCGAAGGACTTAGAATGAACTATCGCCCATTCACTTCAAAGCAATAGGGTTGTTAGAAGTTTTGAATTCACACGTCATAGCTCCATTGTCGGTATTCCGGTTGAAAACAATACGGGGACCAAGGAATGAACAAAGATGGCAAGAAGTATTATGATATCAAGAATTATTAAGAGGTGGTGAAATTCTCACCACATTCTTGACAAAAAGAGATGGTAATACTTCCGAGGTAAAGAAGAACAATTGCTGGATAGCAAGGAAACCAAGGTACAACACAAGTTGTGAACAAGTTTGTGTTGGGGGGGGGGGAAGGCAAGAATGTTACCGATGATAACTCAAATCATCGAGGGACAAGGATGGTATTTCTCATCATGAATTCAATTGATATCCTGGATGAGCTCAGAATGTTGATGATCACGACACCTTTGTCGCGAGAGTTCATGAAGATGTAATCGATCGGCGACGACATCAAGTCAAAGTAATGATGAAGTGAAAGGTTATTGGAACCAAGGGTACGACACAACTCGAAACCAAGCTTGTTGTTCAAGGCGAAATGGTATGACGATGAGGATCGACGCAAGGTTAGTTCATCGTCGAAAATTGTGCTCCGAGAAGAAGGACCGGGTAGCACAGTTAAAATCATCACGACAATGATATAGCCAAACAGGCTAGGAATGGCGTGATCGGGTACAAACTCGTACTTATAGAAGCTTACTGAAGAGTTGTTAAACCGTAGTGCGGACTCGGTTCCGTTATCGGTGTCTTTGAGTGTTTATTAACTCAGAGCCCGTGAAAAATTGGAATCAGTGGGAAGGTAGCACTTGATGAAGAACTCATAAGGAGTTATGCAGTTCCATGATAATCTCGAGATACCAGGGGGTAATACTCGACACAAGATCAAAGTAAAGGTTGGACTGGTGTATTGATCCATAGGAGACAATTGTTTTAACTTGTCCGAGAAATGAGATCAAAGAAGAACAATCATGGTCGGAACCACGGTTGCAAGGGATCAATTCACAGATACCATATGTTAGTTATCAAGGAAATAGTTATTGTTACAAGAAGCTTCCATGATAGGATATACATCGCGTCCATGGGCATGAACACAAAGTTCAAGGTCGACTCCCACTTCTCCAATGCATACCCTTTCATTCACTTCTCGCTTTCGATGAAGTTATAGCGTTGAAATTTTATCTGGCAAAATACCAGAAGAGTACGACTCGTGAAAACTTTCGAGTTCACACATATTAAGGAAGGCATAGGTTCAACCCATCGGGGCATCTTAGAATCCTATACCAGAATCTTTTAGAAGTAATTAACTCAAGCTCGAAGGCAGAGCATGGTTGAGAAAGCAGACGATACAATTTACCAAAGGCATTATGTATCCGAGAAAAGGCTCACAAGTTTATTGAATATGAAGGGCGTTGTCAGATAAAATCCGACAAAGGATCTGGTGGTCCACAAGGGATCTGACGTGAGCATCGGTACTCAACTAGAGGAAGCAGATTATAGAAACAACTGACTAACTCAATTGTCAAATGCAAAGGAATTATGATTTCCAAATCAAGGGATCAGAAGCAATGCTCTGATTAGGGGTGGATAAGTTGAATAGCCGTAGGGTACAATCAAAGACAATTGGATTGGTCGAGAACCAATTCCAGTAAAAAGAATGGCAGCTCAGCCGGAAAAGTAATTTATAAGGATCAATGATGATTGCGTGTATTCGCAAACATATTGAGTCAACAGACTCAAAATGGTAATGACAAGGAATGTCAATATGACTACGAGACTTATGGGATTATCCATAATGCAAGCAAGCAAGAATTTCAAGAGCCAAAGGCCCCAAAGGATTTTCGGAAGATCGAATATTATTTCGAAGACTTTTGTGAAACACATGAACAACTGGGGATGAGCGGATACTCGGCAAGCGCGAGTAATTATCCGTAGGGGTATTCATGCAGCAAGGAACTGCAGGGCAGTAAGCGTAAAGAATTCTCGGAATAACGAAGAGTATTTCAGGACATCTTGTAATAACAAGAGCAACTGGGGATGACAATATGAACGATAGGTGTAAGTAGTTATCCAGAGGGATTTATCGATGGAAGTGAATTGCAAAAACGATGGCACATAGTCTCGAGAGCACATCGTAGAGTATCTTCGGAATCTTCTGGTTAGCAGACGGTCATCTGAAGTGAGGGGCTCTCCGGGAGAAAGTACTTGCGAGAACCTAAAGTTAGTTTTGTTTTTAGCAAAATCGTTTAACCCGAATAGAAGAGAGTTCCGAATCCCAGAGTAAAGATCGGGGAATAAAAGATCCTAATACCAGCCAAATGGCGACGTGGACCCATGGGCCGCACAGCCATGTTAGTAAAACAGTTTTCAATGTCTAGACTCGACTTCGGCCAAAGAGTGTGGAAGGGGAATTCCTACAGGCAGTCGGATCTGATACCAACTTGTGACGCCCCTGATTCAATCGTACACTAATCATGCATGCAAATGTGTACGATCAAGATCAGGGACTCACGGGAAGATATCACAACACAACTCTAAAACATAAATAAGTCATACAAGCATCATAATACAAGCCAGGGGCCTCGAGGGCTCGAATACAAGTGCTCGATCATAGACGAGTCAGCGGAAGCAACAATATCTGAGTACAGACATAAGTTAAACAAGTTTGCCTTAAGAAGGCTTGCACAAACTGGGATACAGATCGAAAGAGGCGCAGGCCTCCTGCCTGGGATCCTCCAAACTACTCCTGGTCGTCGTCAGCGGACAGCACGTAGTAGTAGGCACCTCCGGTGTAGTAGGGGTCGTCGTCGATGGTGGCGTCTGACTCCTGGACTCCAGCATCTGGTTGCGTCGACCAGAAAGAAAGGAAAGGGGAAAAAAGGGGGGAGAAAGCAACCGTGAGTACTCATCCAAAGTACTCGCAAGCAAGGAGCTACACTACATATGCATGGGTATATGTGTAAAGGGCCATATCAGTGGACTGAACTGCAGAATGCCAGAATAAAAGGGGGATAGCTAATCCTGTCGAAGACTACGCTTCTGGCAGCCTCCGTCTTGCAGCATGTAGGAGAGAGTAGATTGAAGTCCTCCAAGTAGCATCTTCAAGTAGCATCTCCAAGCAGCATCTCCAAGTAGCATCGCATAGCATAACCCTACCCGGCGATCCTCCTCTCGTCGCCCTGTAGAAAAGCGATCACCGGGTTGTCTGTGGAACTTGGAAGGGTGTGTTTTATTAAGTATCCGGTTCTAGTTGTCATAAGGTCAAGGTACAACTCCAAGTCGTCCTGTTACCGAAGATCACGGCTATTCGAATAGATTAACTTCCCTGCAGGGGTGCACCATCTTACCCAGCACGCTTGATCCCATTTGGCCGGACACACTTTCCTGGGTCATGCCCGGCCGCGGAAGATCAACACGTCGCAGCCCCACCTAGGCACAACAGAGAGGCCAGCACGCCGGTCTAAACCTAAGCGCACAGGGGTCTGGGCCCATCGCCCATAGCACACCTGCACGTTGCGTACGCGGCCGAAAGCAGACCTAGCCTAGCAGGCGTTCCAGTCCAATTCGGCGTGCGCTGCTCCGTCGCTGATGTCTGAAGTGCTTCGGCTGATACCACGACGTCGGGATACCCATAACTACTCCCGCGTAGATGGTTAGTGCGTATAAGCTCGTAGCCAACTCAGATCAAATACCAAGATCTCGTTAAGCGTGTTAAATATCCGCGAACGCCGAACAAGGCCAGGCCCACCGGTCTCCTAGGTGGTCTCAACCTGCCCTGTCGCTCCGCCACAAAGATCCACACAGAGGGCCGTCGGGACAAAGGTCCTTTCAGCCCCAATCCGTGAATCACTCGCGGGTACTCTTCGAGCTGACCCGACTTTAGTCACCATCTGTATAGTATGTAAGTATGTATAGTATATACCCGTGATCACCTTCCGAGTGATCACGACCCAATAGTATAGCAAGGCAGACTGACAAGAATGTAGGGCCAATGATGATAAACTAGCATCCTATACTAAGCATTTAGGATTGCGGGTAAGGTATCAATGACTGTAGCAACAATGTCAGGCTATGCATCAGAATAGGATTAACGGAAAGCACTAACATGCTACACTACTCTAATGCAAGCAATATAGAGGAGAATAGGCGATATCTGGTGATCAAGGGGGGGGCTTGCCTGGTTTCTCTGGCAAGAGAGAGGGGTCATCAATTCCGTAGTCGTACTGGGCAGCAGCAGCGTCGGTCTCGTGGTCTACCGGAGAGAAGAGGGGGAAGAAACAATGAATACAATGCAAACAAATGCATATCGATGCATGACATGACAAGTAACGATGCTAGGTGTGCCCAATCGCGGTAGTAGGTGATACCGACGAAGGGGGGGGGGGAAACATCCGGGAAAGTATTCCCGGTGTTTCGCATTTTCGGGCAGAGGAGCCGGAGGGGGAAAGTTGCATGTTCGGTATGCTAGGGGTGTGTGGAGGACGAACGGGTTGCGTAACCGGATTCGTCACGTCGTTCTGAACAACTTTCATGTTGAAAATATTTTAATCCGAGTTACGGATTAAAAGATACGATTTTCTAAAGATTTTATTAATTTCTGGAATTTAATTAATTATTTAATTAATTCGAAAAATGGATTTATGACGTCAGCATGATGTCATGCTGACGTCAGCAGTCAACAGAGTTGACTTGGTCAACCTGACATGTGGGTCCAGTGGGACCCACCTGTCATTCTCTATTTAGGTTAATTACAGATTAGTTAATTTAATTACTATTTAATTAACCTAACTGGTTAATTAAATTAATTAAACCGGATTAATTAACTTAATTAATTCATTAGATAATTAATTAATTAATAATAAATTTTATTAAATCATTTTTTTATTATTTTTATTTTTAATTCCCTTCTTTTTTTATAAAACGTTATGGGCATGGGGCCCATCTGTCATAGGCCCCAGGGGTCTTAGCGGGTGCGGGCGGCGGGCACTGCCCGAGCGGGTGCGGGCGGGCGCCCGTCTGGTGGCCTCGCCCGTGGACAACGGGAGTAGGCACGGGATCAACCAGCGGCCACCGCTGGGGCTCCGGCGCGGCGGAGGGAGCCGCGGGAGGGGGGCCGCGGCCAAGTTCAGAGGACGGGAGGCGCACTTGCGGGGGAACAGGGGGCGACGGAGGCGAGGGAGCAGGGATGGAGCTGTGCGGGCGCCAGGGGCGTGCGGCTGGAGGTGGTAGGGGGAGGCGCTCGATAGTAGGCAACAGCAAGCGAAGCAACAGCGACAGCAGTTGCAGGCGAGCAGCAGGGGACGAGGCCGCGTCGGGGGCTCGCGCGCGAG
>NC_041380.1:75690442-75816497 GCF_002162155.2 Triticum dicoccoides | reverse complement strand
GTGAGGTGTGGCAGCACCGGGCGGCGTCGGCGTCGAGCCCCCGATCTCGATCCAGATCGGGGGAGGGTGAGGAGTGGGCGATGCAGGGGGAAGTGGGGCGGTTGGAGGCTAGGGTTACGGGGGAGAGGGGATAAGGGAGTGGGGGCGGGGGTGGCCGGCTAGGCCGGTGGGTTGGCCTAGTAGGGATGTGGCCTGCTGGGCCGGAGCCCAGTGGGGGGGGGTTCTCTATTTTTTTTCCTCTTTTTGTTTTCTTTTTCCTTTTCTTTTATTTATTCCTTTCGATTTTATTAAATTATTAATTTAGTTCAATCTTGAAGAATGTTAGAACAACACCTAAATATGGTGTGTTAAAGATACCACTGCCACATTAATTTGGACAGCTAAATAAAATAGTTTAATATTTTACAAAATACAAAAGGCGTTTAATTTATTTCTTTTGCTGCTGTTTTATTTTCCTTTGAGCATTTAAACATTTTATAAAAATGTGGTTTCATCACCATAATTACCTATGTATTATTTGGTTCACTCCGAACATTTAAATTTTAATATTTGAAAACTTTTATTGTTTGCTCGATTTTGAATTTGAAATTCGAACTAGGTTCCGAACTAACGCGAGTTTATCCACAGTAACCGAGGTGACATGGCATCATTAGCGGGGATTACTGTAGCTTAATTACCCGGGCGTCACAACTTATATCTTATAAGTATGATCTTATAGAATTGCTCTTTGTGCTTCACTTAAATCTTTTGAGTATGGTTTTATAGAATGCTTCGTGTGCTTCACTTATACATTTTGAGCTTGGACATTGGTTAGTTTATATTAATTGTAGAAAGCTCCATGAACTTCACTTATATCTTTTGGAGTATGAATAATACTATCATCTAAAGTGGGTTTGGAAGAGTGTCAACTCTAGGAACTAGTGATCCCGCTATTCCGAATGAGAAGAATTTTGCTTATGTGGAGAGTAGAAAAATTTCTATGCTTGTAGATCATGAAAAGAATGCTTTATGTGATGGTTATATTGTTGAAATCATTCATGATGCTACTGAAAATTATTATGAGGGAGGAATACATGCTTGTAGGAGTGCAATAATATCAAGTTTTCTCTCCATGTGCCTAAACTTTTGAAGTTATACTTGTTTTTCCTTCCTATGCTAGTTGATTCTAGTTCCCATAAATTGTGTGCTCACAAAATCCCTAGGCATAGGAAGTGGGTTAGGTTTAAATGTGCTAGTCATATTCTTCATGATGCTCTCTTTATGTTCAAGTCTTATCTTTCATGTCAGCATCATTGAAAGCATCATGCCTAGCTAAAAGGCATTAAAGAAAAGCGCTTGTTGGGAGACAACCCAATATTTGCCCTTACAGATTTTGTGTGTTTACATGATTAAGATACTGTAGTAATCACGTTTTATAGCTTTTGTTTCAATAAAGTGCCAAGTAAGACCTTTGGGAAGACTTGGGTGAAAGTTAATGTGATCTTGCTGTAAAAAACAGAAACTTTGCGCTCACGAGATTAGCTTCCATTTTTTTTACAGAATAATGCTTTGGTGCTGATTCTTTTTGCAGAAGATTAATAGAGAAATTCCTCACGTCCACCAATTTATTTCATAATTGTTTGAGTAGCAGAAGTATGGTTAGTGTTCAGATCATTACAGACTGTTCTGTTTCTGACAGATTCTGTTTTCATTGCATAGTTTGCTTGTTTTCTAGTTTCTATGACTTATATTCCTCAATATAAATTATAGAAATGATATGGTATAGTAGGCATTGTGTGAGAACAGTTACGATCTTTGTCTTTGACAGTACCAAGGTGAATGGTTTACTCTTTATCATACTAACCTATCTCACGAAGTTCCGTTAAGTTTTGTGTGATTGAAGTTTTCAAGCTTTGGGTGAGATATCGATATGAGGAGAATAAGGAGTGGAAAGACCCTAAGCTTGGGTATGACCAAGGAACCCAAGGTAATATTCAAGGAAGACTCAAGTGCCTAAGCTTGGGGATGCCCCGGAAGGCATCCCCTCTTTCGTCTTCAAAACTATCGGTATACCTTACTCGGAGCTATATTTTTATTCGTCACATGATATGTGTTTTGCTTGGAGCATATTTTCAATTTTACTTGCTGTTTGAATAAAATCATTGGATCTGAAATCTTAAATGAAAAAGAATCCTCCCATGGCTAGTTAATTATTTGACTACCCAGTGTCCTTCACTCATATCTTTTTGGAGTAGTTTGTCATTACTCACATGATTCACATATATACTATGAGTAAATGGTTGAATGAATTGAATATCGTAAATCTCAATTTATATATGTTTCATATGCTTATACCATGGGGAGTAATGACTTCACATAGAATAAATATAGTTAGTAAACTTATTGAAAGTTAGCAAACATAGAATTGGTCACTTGAACAATTCATGAAAGAATATTGAAGGAAGAGAGATTTCACATATAAATATACCATCTTGGACATGTTTTGTAATTGTGAGCACTCATTAAAATATGACATGCTAAAAGGTTGATGTCGGACAAGGAAGACAACGTAATGGTTTATGTTTTCTTATATCCGAAATAAAGTATATTGTCTTGGATCATCCAACTTGTTGAGATTGCTTTCCCCCCTCATGCTAGCCAAATTCTTTGCACCAAGTAGAGATACTACTTGTGCTTCCAAACATTCCTTAAACCAGTTTTGCCATGAGAGTCCACCATACCTACCTATGGATTGAGTAAGATCCTTCAAGTAAGTTGTCATCGGTGCATGCAATAAAAATTGCCCTCTAAATATGTATGAACTATTAATGTGGAGAAAATAAGCTTTATACGATCTTGTGATGTGGAAGAAATAAAAGCGACGAACTGCATAATAAAGGTCCATATCACAAGTGGCAATATAAAGTGACATTCTTTTGCATTAAGATTTTGTGCACCCAACCATAAAAGCGCATGACAACCTCTGCTTCTCTCTGTGAAGGGCCTATCTTTTACTTTTATCTTCTACCTTATGCAAGAGTCATGGTGATCTTCACCTTTCCTTTTTACATTTTATCCTTTGGCAAGCACATTTTGTGTTGGAAAGATCCTGATATATATATCCAATTGGATGTAAGTTATCATGAACTATTATTGTTGACATTACCCTTGAGGTAAAATGTTGGGAGGCGAATCTATAAGCCCCTATCTTTCTCTGTGTCCGATTAAAACTTTGAACCCATAAATATCACGTGAGTGTTAGCAATTATGAAAGATTAAATGATAGTTGAGTATGTGGAGTTTGCTAAACCAAAGCTCTGACATAGACCCTTCCTGAAAATAAGATGAATTGCAATTGTTTGATGACTGAGAATATAGTTTGTTAGTTTCAAGAAAGTTTATGATCTACACTTTAACATGTGAATAGCTTGTTACTTGATCATGAAAAGTTTTATGAAGATGAGCTACGGTTATGATATATAATGATGTTATAAAAAGTGATTGAAACTATCATTGATGAAACTTATGCACTTGCTAGCATTCACACTTCATAAATTATTTCTTTTATCATTTACCCACTCGAGGACGAGCAGGAATTAAGCTTGGGGATGCTGATACGTCTCCAACGTACCTATAATTTATGAAGTATTCATGCTATTATATTATCAACCTTGGATGTCTTATATGCATTTATATGATTTTTGGGACTAACCTATTAACCTAGTGCCCAGTGCCAGTTTCTGTTTTTCCTTGTTTTTGAGTTCTATAGAAAAGGAATATCAAACAGAGTCCAATTGACGTGCCAATTTTTGACGATTTTTTATGGACCAAAAGAAGACCCCGGAGTAAAAGAGTTGGGCCAGGAGAGTCCTAGGGCGTCCACGAGGGTGGGGGGCGCGCCCACCCCCCCAGGCGTGTGGTCCTGCCTCGTGGACGCCTTGGGCACCTCCTTGACGTGAGACCGATGCCAAAAATTCCTATAAATACAGGAACCTTGAAAAATTAACCTAGATCGGGAGTTCCGCCACCAGAAGCCTCCGTAGCCACCGAAAACCAATCTAGGCCGTCTCTGGCACCCTGACGGAGTGGCCGTCATCACCGGAGGGCATGGAGGAGGATCCCGAAGGGGCCATCATCACCATGAAGGCTAAGGACCAGAGGGAGAACCTCTCCCCATCTAGAGGGGAGGCCATGGAGGAGGAATCACAAGGGGGAGAACCTCTCCTCCTCCTCTCTCGGTGGCACCGGAGTGCCATCGGGAGGGGAATCATCGCCGCGGTGATCGTCTTCATCAACATCACCATCATCATCATCACCCGCATCTCTTTTACGCGGTCCACTCTCTCGCACCCCGCTGTAATCCCTACTTGAACATGGTGCTTTATGCCACATATTATGATCCAATGATGTGTTGCCATCCTATGATGTTTTGAGTAGATATCTTTTGTTGGTAAACGACATTCCGGAAAACATAGATTTCTTTTATATGTCATTTCTCATTTTTTCATAGTTTAGAATTAAATGAGGAGATTTAATCATCGGAAACATGTGGAACAACAAAGAAACTAGGCCTTCTGACCAAGATGCAGACGAGATGGATTATGAGGGTGAACAAGAGTACCTCGACTTTTTGACTGCCAAGAAAATGCAAAGTCAAGGTTTGCAGGCCGGCCTTGATGATGGTACTGACGCCGACATCGACACCGACGGCGTCGGCACCGATGGCGGCGCCGAGACCGATGGTTGAGCCAAGACCGGCGGGGAAGGTACCGGCAGGGAAGGTACCGGCGCCGATGCCGCTACCGAAAAGAAGAAGCAGAAGAAGCAGAGGATACGATAACCTAACAAACTAGGGATTGGACGACTTGTGATCACAAAGATGGCACCTGGCAAGTTTGAGCCATTAGAGCCGGAAGAACCTCGCAAGTGCTATGGGAACCAAGTAGGATGCATCCTACGGGAATGCGTGAGAATCAACGACGATGACTTAAGGAGTAAAGAACATTTGACGCAGTTGCTCCTGACGAAGTTGCACAAGAGATTCAAGTTCCCCGACCGGGATGATAACATAGAAGAACCGTGGGATGATCCGAAGATGAAAAAGATTAACAATCACGCCATGGGCATGTTCAACAATGATTTGGCCTCATAGAAAGGGAGGGTGAAACAAGCTATTGAGGCTGAGGAACCCTTGTCCAAGATTTTGGAGGAAAATTCGACACTTACGGAAGAGGAGATCGAAAAGTTCAAGCACACTTGCGCTACTGAGGCAGCCAAGTCTAAGGTTGCGAAATTCAAGAGCCTTCAGCAAAGGAACATGGGGAAGCATCGCCTTGGAAGCCGTGGCTACGTCGGTAAAAGGCCCATATGGGACAAGGAGGACGCAGAACGTGAAGCCGCGGGTATCCCAGACCCCTTCCCGAAGTTCACCAACCCCTTGGAGTGTGACTTCATCAGGGCCTGCTACAAGTGGGACAAGGAAAAGAAGGTTTTTTACACGGACCGGATCACGAGGAAATTGATTAGACTACTAGTAATTATTCTTTTACCACCTTACATTTAGCTCCAGATCTAGTCGAGTACACATTCCTAAACGGTTCATGCTCCTTCTGCAATAGAAGCAACACCAGCTTGCAGCCGAAAGCCCTACTTCTCTGATGAGGCCCAAGTGGGACACCCCTCTCAACCGTGAACGAACTTAAGGGACTCCCTTTGGGCCAGCGACCGCAAAATGGCCGTGTGCACGGTGCTGGAGACGGCGCCACATGGAAGGTGTTTTACAACGAGGGCCCAGAGGCCAAGAAGCAAAAAAAGAAGTTTAGTCAGGCGGACATCAACGAGAAGGTGAAGCTTGCGGTCGAGAAAAAAGTAGCTGAGGACGCGAAAAAACAGCCGAGGAGAAAAATGAGTTGCTACAGCAGGCAGTCAATGCAGTTGTAACTACCTACAGAAATGATTTTGCTACAAACTTGGTTCCAGCTATCATCAACTAGACGAAGGAAAATCCATACAAGACGGTACATGTTTTCCCGTTGCCCAGTTTCGTCGGGAGCAACTCTGTGAGCAACAACACCACCGCACCATCACTTGCTCACGCAACCGGGCCTCCTCTCGCAGTCGCTCCCGCTCATAGCAGCCCGTCCTCAATCTCTGGCGCGCTAGGTGGGCCTTCGTCTTTGGCTGAGCTCGACGCCCTCCCGCTCATATTCCATTTTCTTTGCCTTTCGGATGTTTTACGCCACATACATGTGTTTGCAGGCCGAAGAAACCCCGTGCACCATACTCTACTTGATCAAAGGCCAGAAGGTGGACGTGGGAAAGGGGATGATAATGAAGCCCTTGCAACCCACGTTCCACAACCACCCGATCCCCGCTGGGCACTTCAGAGTTGACTTGTCCAGTGTGAAATTGGGGCACGAGCATTTGCCTCGTCCAGTACGGCCTGTGGGACAGGACGACGAGACCCCGCTGTGGATTGGAAACTGCAACAGTTGGGTGTTGCTATGGCCGAAGAATCTTATTCGTCTAGAGCCGGCCGAGAGCACACCAATAACCACACATCAACAACCATGTGCGGAGACCACCACCCCGCCTATGTAATTACCAGCTCCTGTAGTGCCGGGTGAGAGCGGCGAACAACGTGATGAAGGGGGTGCAATAGTATTGGTTGATGTAATCGGTCCTGTAGAACATAGAATGGATGACGAGACGGAGGTCGACCCAATGGGTTTCCTCAATACAAACGCGTATGACTGTGACATAGATATGATGAGTCAACCATATGACGAATTGGGCTATCAGCATGCTAATGAGGATATGGATGATCTGCCCGGGCAAGAAGGTCGTAGCATGGATTGCAAAAAGTCTCTCTTCATGAAATCCTCACAGGACACGCCTGAAGATGCCGCCTCAACACAGGCTCAACTAGTCGAGGGTTGCTTAGCCCGGGAACACTGGGGCAGGGGTTAAGGAAGGGTCTGGAAGGTGTGCCCAAGAAAAAGGAGAGGAAGAGATCAGGGAAGATAGCTACCTCCAAACAAGCCAGAGCACATAGAAACCAGATGATGGATTTTGAAGAGCGTGTACCCGTGAAAGGTGCGGCCACGTTCCATCTCACAGGCGAGCCGATGCTACCGTCGGAACCGCTGGAGGCACTATCAGGGGATCTCAGAAGACTGCACGACCATGTGCTGTCGACTGAGAAAAGCCTACTAGCCTCGAAGGACTAGGATATCCGACATACGCGGCTCGTGTGCCTGAGGGGAAGTGCTACATCGGCACACGGCCCGCGGAGGTGTTCTTCCCGCAGTTTGACCGTATCTTTGAGATGTTTCTGACAAGGCGGCTCGATTTTACAATCGTCCGCCTTTTTGCGCTACATATGAGCTCCATCATGAAGATAGAAGAAGTCTCGCAAATCTGTGTGGCGGATCCGTACTACATGCATGAGTCTTTCTTGAGTATCGGTGGCTTTGAGCATGAAACTGTAGGGACTACCTCCAAAACTTCATGGTACAGAATAAGGACCAGGAAATTGTCCTCCTGCCTTATCATCCAAAGTAAGTCAGTTCCGGACAACCCTTTCATACATTTCAATCATTCCTTCTCGCTCATATGGAGAATAATTTGAGGTGTCTTTTCCCCACAGCAACGGGCGCGCCGTCCTTATCGTTCTTTACCCGCGAGTCTCCCACACCATGTATTTCGACCCTTCCAGAGACTACGAGAAGAAGGACTACACCCACATAATGAATATTCTAGATGATGCTCTCCAAGGCTTCAGCATTAGAGGTGGCCACATGCAGATCAGGAAACAAAGGAACAAGAAGATGGGTTTCACGCATAAAACTAACTTCTGCTGCATCCATCTCCCAAAACCAAGCAAGAAGGAATGATTCTACATCCTCCATCTCATGATTGAGTTCAACACGGATCACTAAAAGCTTCGCATGACAAGCAGAAATGATGAACATATCCACAAGTGGCTAGAATCTCATGGAGAAGCAGATTATAAACTTAGAGATGACTTCTTTCGCATACAAAGGGACATTGCGACAATCATCATGAAAGAAGTTGCCGATGAGAAGGGGATGTTCCACCACGGCCCTATATCGCGAGCTGATACCCGAACTCGCATAGGCATGCAACATCAAGACCTCACGCCATTCAAGAAGCTAGGGTCCATCCTCAATGATATGGAAGGATGGAACTTCTGGTGATTTACGATGCCGATGATGATCATATGTGTCGGTTGAACTTGTATACTTTCTGTAGTGATGAAACTATGTGATGTCCATGGTCCCTGCCGAACTTGCGTAACACTACTTTGTTTGTTTGGGTACGTTGACCTGCGTACCTCTAGTTAATTAGTTTGCGCACTGTATGTTGCATCTAGTTGCTAATTAACCCTTTATTTTTCGTGTTGCTCTAATATATTTTGTTGCATATGATTGTACATCCTCTTGATGAACATGCATCTCTAACAGGTACCTAGTTTCTTGATGGCAAGATGGCGGTGCTATGTCGTGTACAAAGGGAAGGTTCCCGGGGGTGTACAACGAGTGGCCTGAGTGTCAGGCGCAAGTAAATGGGGTCTCGAGCGCCAGCCATAAAGGCTTCAAAAGCAGACAAGAAGGAGAAGCTAGTTACTTGAGGTTCACGCTAGCGCGAGAGAGGACTCGTAACCGCCGCCTCATGTACTTCATAGTTCCGCTCTCACTCATAGTGATAGCTCTTCTCGCGTATACCATTGTTTAGATGGATGACGTTGTAGTTGCAAGTATTCGAGACTTGCATCTATCGTTATTTTTGAGATGATGACGAGATACCACTTTGTATTGGATGATGATTATGATGAGACTATTTGTATGTATATGCTATGATTACATTTGTGGTCTCGCAGCCATTTGTATGTGTATCATGATGACATTTGTATCTGCTAAAGATTCTTGTATAAAGCCTATTCAAATACAAAACAAATATGCACAAAAACTACTAAAATTAGCAGTAGCGAGTGGAGAAAAGTTAGTAGCAGCGCCACAGTAGCAGTAGCGCGTCCAGGCAAAGCGCGCTAGCACTATTAGCAGTAGCGAGCTTCCACGAGGCGTGCTGCTGCTACACTTGTATAGCAGTAGCACCGGTGAGCACGCGCTACTGCTACGGGTTAGCTGTAGTGCCTTATTAGTAGCGCCGGTCACCGCGCTACTGATATACCTAGAACCCGCACTGCTGCTAGCCTTTTCCCTAGAAGTGCTAGGTTGTTTCATATGCATTTATATGCTATTTTATATGATTTTTGGGACTAACCTATTAACCTATAGCCTAGTGGTAGTTTCTGTTTTTTCCTTTCTTTTGAGTATCGCAGAAAAGGAATATCAAATGGAGTCCAATTGACCTGAAAATTTATGGAGATCATTTTTGGACCAGAAGAAGCCCACGGAGTATCAGAGATGGACCAGAAGAGTCCCGAGGCCACCACGAGGGTGGGGGTGCGCCCTACCCCCCTGGGCGGGTCCCCCACCTCGTGGACCCCCTTGACTTGTTCCCGATGCCAACGCCTCTTATATATCCCCAAACTTCTAGAAAATAACCTAGATCGGGAGTTCTGCCGCCGCAAGCCTCCGTAGACACCGAAAACCAATCTAGACCTGTTCCGGCACCCTGCCGAAGGGGGAATCCATCACCGGTGGCCATCTTCATCATCCTGGCACTCTCCATGACAAGGAGGGAGTAGTTCACCCTCGAGGCTGAGGGTATGTACTAGTAGCTATGTTTTTGATCTCTCTCTCTCTCTCTCATGTTCTTGATTCGGCACGATCTTGATGTATCGCGAGCTTTGCTATTATAGTTGGATCTTATGATGTTTCTCCCCCTCTACTCTCTTGTAATAGAATGAGTTTCCCTTTGAAGTTATCTTATCAGATTGAGTCTTTAAGGATTTGAGAACACTTGATGTATGTCTTGCATGTGCTTATCTGTGGTGACAATGGGATATTCACGTGATCCACTTGATGTATGTTTTGGTGATCAACTTGCGAGTTCCGTGACCTTGTGAACTTATGCATAGGGGTTGGCACACATTTTCGTCTTGACTCTCCGGTAGAAACTTTGGGGCACTCTTTGAAGTTCTTTGTGTTGGTTGAATAGATGAATCTGAGATTGTGTGATGCATATCGTATAATCATACCCACGGATACTTGAGGTGACATTGGAGTATCTAGGTGACATTAGGGTTTTGGTTGATTGTGTCTTAAGGTGTTATTCTAGTACAAACTCTAGGATAGATCGAATGGAAAGAATAGCTTCATGTTATTTTACTACAGACTCTTGAATAGATCGATAAGAAAGAATAACTTTGAGGTGGTTTCGTACCCTACAATAATCTCTTCGTTTGTTCTCCGCTATTAGTGACTTTGGAGTGACTCTTTGTTGCATGTTGAGGGATTGTTATATGATCTAATTATGTTATTATTGTTGAGAGAGCTTGCACTAGTGAAAGTATGAACCCTAGGCCTTGTTTCAACGCATTGCAATACCGTTTTCACTCACTTTTATCATTAGTTACCTTGCTGTTTTTATATTTTCATATTACAAAAACCTATATCTACCATCCATATTGCACTTGAATCACCATCTCTTCGCCAAATTAGTGCACCTATACAATTTACCATTGTATTGGGTGTGTTGGGGACACAAGAGACTCTTTGTTATTTGGTTGCAGGGTTGTTTGAGAGAGACCATCTTCATCCTACGTGTCCCACGGATTGATAAACCTTAGGTCACCCACTTGAGGGAAATTTGCTACTGTCCTACAAACCTCTGCATTTGGAGGCCCAACAACATCTACAAGAAGAAGGTTGTGTAGTAGACATCAATGACTAATACTTCGTTCTCTGGAACAATGGAGCAAGCCACAGACTTATTGGAAATAATACATACTGATGTATGCGGTCTGATGAGTGTTGATCCTCGCGGCGGGTATCATTATTTTCTGACCTTCACAGATGATTTGAGGAGATATGGGTGTATCTACTTGATGAAACATAAGTTTGAAACATTTGAAAAGTTCAAAGAATTTTAGAGTGAAGTGGAAAATCACCATAACAAGAAAATTAAGTTTCTACGATCTGATCGTGGAGGTGAATATTTGAGTTATGAGTTTGGTCTTCATTTGAAACAATGCGGAATAGTTTTGCAACTGATGCCACCTAGAACACCACAGCGTAATGGTATGTCTGAACGTCGTAACCACACTTTATTAGATATGGTGCAATCTATGATGTCTTTTACTGATTTACCACTATCATTTTGGGGTTATGCTTTAGAGACGGCTGCATTCGCGTTAAATAGGGCACCATCAAAATCCGTTGAGATGACACCATATGAACTGTAGTTTGGCAAGAAACCCAAGTTGTCGTTTCTTAAAGTTTGGGGCTGCAATGCTTATGTGAAAAAGCTTCAACCTGATAAGCCCAAACCCAAATCGGAGAAATGTGTCTTCATAGGATACCCAAAGGAGACTGTTGGGTACTCCTTCTATCA
This sequence comes from Triticum dicoccoides, assembly GCF_002162155.2. Taxonomy (NCBI): domain Eukaryota; kingdom Viridiplantae; phylum Streptophyta; class Magnoliopsida; order Poales; family Poaceae; genus Triticum; species Triticum dicoccoides. The sequence continues at coordinate 75,804,977 of NC_041380.1, read as the reverse complement.
TAGATCCGAAGGCAAGATATTCATTGCTAAGAATGGATCCTTTCTAGAGAAGGAGTTTCTCTCAAAAGAAGTGAGTGGGAGGAAAGTAGAACTTGATGAGGTAACTGTACCTTCTCCCTTGTTGGAAAGTAGTTCATCACAAAAATTAGTTCCAGTGATTCCTACAACAATTAGTGAGGAAGCTAATGATGATGATCATGAAACTATGATCAAGTTACTACCGAACCTCGTAGGTCAACCAGAATAAGATCCGCACCAAAGTGGTACGGTAATCCTGTTCTAGAGGTCATGTTACTTGACCATGATGAACCTACAAAGTATGAGGAAGCGATGATGAGCCTAGATTTCGCAAAATGGCTTGAGGCCATGAAATCTGAGATGGGATCCATGTATGAGAACAAAGTATGGACTTTGGTTGACTTGCCCGATGATCGGCATGCAATAGAGAATAAATGGATTTTCAAGAAGAAGACTGACGCTGACGGTAATGTTACTTTCTACAAAGCTCGACTTGTTGCAAAAGTTTTCGACAAGTTCAAGGAGTTGACTACGATGAGACCTTCTCACCCGTTGCGATGCTTAAGTCTGTCGGAATCATGTTAGCAATCGCCGCATTTTATGATTATGAAATTTGGCAAATGGATGTCAAAACCGCATTCCTTAATGGATATCTCAAAAAGAGTTGTATATGATGCAACCAGAAGGTTTTGTCGATCCTAAAGGTGCTAACAAAGTGTGCAAGCTCCAGCAATCCATTTATGGACTGTTGCAAGCCTCTCAGAGGTGGAATATATGCTTTGATAGTGTGATAAAAGCATATGGTTTTATACAGACTTTTGGAGAAGCCTGTATTTACAAGAAAGTGAGTGGGAGCTCTGTAGCATTTCTGATATTATGTGTGGATGACATATTGTTGATCGGAAATGATACTGAATTTCTGAATAGCATAAAAGGATACTTGAATAAGAATTTTTGAATGAAAGACCTCGATGAAGCTGCATATATATTAGGCATCAAGATCTATAGAGATAGATCAAGACACTTAGTTGGACTTCCACAAAGTACATACCTTGATAAGGTTCTGAAGAAGTTCAAAATGGATCAGACAAAGAAAGGGTTCTTGCCTGTGTTACAAGGTGTGAAGTTGAGTCAGACTCAATGCCCGACCACTGTAGAAGATAGAGAGAAAATGAAAAGTCATTCCCTATGCTTCAGCCATAGGTGCTATCATGTATGCAATGTTGTGTACCAGACCTAATGTGTGCCTTGTTATTAGTTTAGCAGGGAGGTACCAAAGTAATCTAGGAGTGGATCACTGGACAGCGGTCAAGAATATCCTGAAATACCAGAAAAGGACTAAGGATATGTTTCTCGTTTATGGAGGTGACAAAGAGCTTGTCGTAAATGGTTACATTGATGCAAGCTTCAACACCGATCCGGATGACTCTAAGTCACTGCTACCTCTTGAGCATTGCGTTGGTTTTCCCTTGAAGAGGAAAGGGTGATGCAGCAAATTAGCATAAGTATTTCCCCCAGTTTTTGAGAACCAAGGTATCAATCCAGTAGGAGACTACACGCAAGTCCCTTGTACCTGCACAAACAAATAAGAACCTCGCAACCAACGCGATAAAGGGGTTTCCAATCCCTTCACGGTCACTTACGAGAGTGAGATCTGCTAGAGATAATAATAATAAGATAAATATTTTTGGTATTTTTATGATATAGATTGGAATATAAAGATTCCAAAATAAATGGTGCCAGAAATAGCTAGTTGACGGAAGATTAATATAATAGAGAATAGACCCGGGGGCCATAGGTTTCACTAGTGGCTTCTCTCAACATAGCATAAGTATTACGATGGGTGAACAAATTACTGTCGAGCAATTGATAGAAAAGTGCATAATTATGAGAATATCTAGGCATGATCATGTATATAGGCATCACATCTGCGACAAGTAGACCAAAACGATTCTGCATCTACTACTATTACTCCACACATCGACCGCTATCCACCATGCATCTAGAGTATTAAGTTCATAAGAACATAATAACGCATTAGGCAAGATGACATGATGTAGAGGGATAAAATCAAGCAATATGATATAAACCCAATCTTTTTTATCCTTGATGGCAACAATACAATACGTGCCTTGCTGCCCCTGCTGTCACTCGGAAAGGACACCGCAAGATTGAACCCAAAGCTAAGCACTTCTCCCATTGCAAGAAAGACCAATCTAGTAGGCCAAACCAAACTGATAATTCGAGAGACTTGCAAAGATAACCAATCATACATAAAAGATTTCAGAGAAGAATCAAATATTTTTCATAGATAAACTTGATCATAAACCCACAATTCATCGGATCTCGACAAACACACCGCAAAAAGAGTTACATAGAATAGATCTCCAAGAAGATCGAGGATAACTTTGTATCGAGATCCAAAGAAAGAGAAGAAGCCATCTAGCTAGTAACTATGGACCTGAAGGTCTGAGGTAAACTACTCACACATCATCGGAGAGGCCATGGTGTTGATGTAGAAGCCCTCCGTGATTGATTCCTCCTCAAGCGGAGCTCCGGAAAAGGCCCCAAGATGGGATCTCTTGGGTACTGTTGGGGATATTACTACTGGGCGTAAACCGGCCTATCTGGGCCGGATTAGCTTCATCAGTAGTTAAGCATGTTAAAGCCCATGAAGGTAGATGAGGGCTCAAGACCCATAATCGGTTGAGAGCCCGTAGCCATAAACTGGCGTCAATATGTAACTTGTATTGTAAGTTAGGAATAAGTAGAGACCAAACCGGACACATCTATGAGCCGGTGTTGGGACTCTGTAAACCAACGGGCGTCACCCATGTATATAAGGGGACGACCCGGCGGCGGTTATGGAACGACAGACAACAACTCGAGACATAGGCGAAGCTTATTGCTCCCTAGTCATCGAAACACCCATCAATTCCATCACAACTAGACGTAGGCTTTTACCTTCATTGAAGGGGCCGAACTAGTATAAACTCTCTTGCGTCCTTGTGTCCGCTTTAACCCCTTCAAGCTAACCCGTCCCGATGGCTCCACGACTAAGTCCTTTCTCTAGGACAACTGTCGTGACAAAACCACGACAGTTGGCGCCCACCGTGGGGCTATCGCACGATGGTTTCCGGTTCTTGGAGGGCCGCTTTGAAGGACTCAAGGGCTACGCTGTAGGCCGGATGACTAAGAGTCGTCGCGGCAAACTCTACATCGACGACGCATGCTGGGGCCCCGAGGCAGGCTCAATTGAGTACGGATACCGGGTCCCCTTTGGTAGCATTCACGTTTTCATTGGCAAGATCGGTGAACTGGGCCCTGAGCCGGACATCTGCACCGACCTCATCGAGACGGCTCAGCGTGCGCAATCCGCCCGGATTAAACCGTCCATGAAGCGTGCCTTCGTGGGAATGATCCATGGAGGGAGTTATGAGGATGGATCGGAGCTTCGCGGGGCAACTACCGTTTGTTCCGGTGACGACTTTTCGACCGGAGAAACCGAATCTCTTTATCAGCTACAAGATGGCCGGATTGAGAGCTGTTCCGATGGTGACAGTATTCCGGACCCCTTTGATCTGCCTAACTGGGTTGGAATATTCATGACCGGAACACAAGCAGCGCTTCACTCTTCAACAGCCGCGGCAACGATCTCCGGTTCAGCAGCGGCAACGGCTGCCGGGGCAGGAGGCCCCGTGCGCCTGTCGGCTCAGGTTCTATTAGAACTATTTGATGCGTTGGCTGTGCTTATGGCAGAAGTTAATCCGCCAGATCAGGACGCTCACAACACGGAGATTGCAAAGATAAAGGAACAAATCACCCAGGCCAAAACGGATCTGGCGGCTGAGGACACCAGGATGGCCGCAGAGCAGGCCGCTTTAGACGCACAGGCCTACAGGCTTATGTTGGACCAGAGTGTGTCGCATGAAGTTATGAGGAGGAAGCACCGGTCCCGCTTACCTCCGGTTTTCGAGGCCAGAGACCTTTTCAACACTCCAGGACCAAGAACCAGCAATCCGCTGGAGGAGAACCGGGCAGAAGCCCTTGGGACCGGTGCACCGGTTCAGCCCCGTCAGATGGACCCGCCTCGTCAAAACACCGTTATACCTCAGGATGCTTTAACACCTCCGTGTCACTACTCCAACCCAATGGACAATCTTGTTGCCGCTGCTGCACGACTGGAAGCCATTCCAGTTGAGGGTGACTCGCCGCAGGTAGTGGAGACGCGACGGGTCAAGGAACTTCTGAGGACAGCTTTGGCCCAACAGGAAGCGTACTCGTACAGCCGCGACCGGATCCACTCGAACCCCCGTCCAAGCCGGAGTTATAGCAGACATATGGATGAACCAGCAGTGTCGAGTAATGAACGACGTGGAGCACCCCGTGGTAACAACCCGACGGGTGGAGCTGATGATGCTCAGGAAGTGGTGAACCGGGCCCGAGCGCGTAGGGAGGCCGAGTTAGCCGCACAGCATCAGGCTCGACAGCTCACGCCGGTTCGTCCAACCAGTTCGATCGAACCTGGTGTTACTTCTAGTTCTTTGGGGGTGCCTTGCCTCGTCCCCGCTTTACGCAACGTGCGCCTGCCCAAGGATTTCAAAGGCCCACGCAAGGTACCAAGTTATACGGCGGATCAACCACCAGAGACATGGGTAGAGAGCTATGAGATGGCCATGGAGATGCTTGATGTGGATGACATGGCGTGTGCGAAATACTTCACCATGATGCTTGAAGGAATGACCCTTACTTGGTTAAAAGGCTTGCCCACTAATTCTATCAGCTCATGGGCCCAATTACGAGCCCGGTTTATCAACAATTTCAAGGATACCTGTAAACAGCCTATGTCGATAGTGGACTTAGCTGCATGCGTCCAGGAGGAAGGAGAGTCAACGACTCATTGGGTGCGCCGGGTTTCACAAGTGTTGCACTCCTCAGACCGCATCAACGCTGACACCGCAGTATTAACCCTAGAAGGCAACTGCCGGTTTGGGCCCCTGAAGTTGAAATTAGGACAGATGAAGCGTCATTGCACCGACATGGGGACCCTCATGGCCGCTTTGGTAAAATATGCTGACTCTGATAGTAGCAAGGATCCCGAATCTGATGATGACAAGATAGGGAAGGGGAAGAAGAACAGCAGCTCCAAAGGTCAGCAGCATCACTGGGTAGGCAATGGCGGAGGAGGCAAGCGTAAAGCGGATGGCAACATGGATTTTGTGGCTAATACCAACGCACAGGACAATGGCCAGCGGCGCAAGGGTAGGCCGAAAAATCATAGTGGAGCACCCAACCCCAACCCAAACCGCCTGAACTATCTGCTAAGCTAACCCTGTCCAAAACATGGGACGAAGGAGGAGCCAGCAAACCACCTTTGGAAGGATTTCTTTATTATGCAGAAGTTCAAGAATTCTAATAATTTCTGGTATGATCACGGATCTGGCGGTGGCTCAGGGTCCGGGCCGGGTTACGGTGGAGGAAGTTCCGGTTTAGGATTTAATGGTAATCCGGGCGGACATAATGGTCAAAATAGTCAGAACAACCAGGGTGGTTACAACCAACAGCAGCAACAGTCAGGTTACCAAAGCAACCCAAAGCAGTTGAGTAGTGGCCAGTACCATGTCTTTACCACTAGCTTGGACAAGCGATACCGGAAGGTTCAGAGGCGGGCAGTCAACTCTATTGAACCGGCCACACCCCGTTATCTATGTTGGTCTGAACAACCAATCATATGGAGCAGAGAGGATCACCCACTCCAGATCAATAATCCGGGTCAGTTGGCTCTGGTGGTGGCGCCTCAGGTGGGAGGTTATAAGTTCACCAAGGTGCTCATGGATGGAGGGAGCAGCATTAACATCCTATACTATGAGACCTTCCGTCGTATGGGACTAACAGATAAGAATCTCAAACCGTCCAATACAGTATTCCACGGTGTAGTGCCTGGCAGATCAGCATATCCCGTTGGTAAGATAGCTCTTGAAGTGGCCTTTGGGGATGATCATGATTCCAGGTCGGAGACATTAACGTTTGAAGTGGTGAAAATCCAAAGTCCATATCATGCCCTGTTTGGGCGTCCGGCATACGCCAAGTTTATGGCTCGACCCTGTTATGTGTATTTGCAGCTCAAGATGCCGGGTGACAAGGGGACAATAACGGTTCACGGAAGCCACAAAATCGCTTTGGAATGCGAGGAAGGAGATGCGGCTTATGCAGAGTCGGTTTGTGCCACCGAGGAGTTGAAGTACTATAAAGACAATGTTGATCCGGCGGACATGACTCCATTGAAGAAGCCAACTACGGAGCATGATCCGGCCCTGAAGTTCAAATCGGCAGCAGAAACTAAGCTTGTTGACTTCGTACATGGCGATTCGTCCAAGCAGTTCAGCATTAATGCCAACTTGGATCCGAAATAGGAAAGCGCGCTCATCGAGTTCATCCGTGAGAATTGGGACATTTTTGCATGGAAACCCTCTGACATGCCAGGTGTACCGAGGCAACTCGCTGAGCACACACTTAATGTGGATCCTAAATACAAACCGGTGAAACAGTTCCTCCGCCGGTTTAACGAAGAAAGACGCAAGGCGATTGGAGAAGAGGTAGCCAGGCTCTTAGCAGCTGGTTTTATTGTTGAAGTTTTTCACCCTGAGTGGCTTGCCAATCCGGTGCTAGTCCTTAAGAAGAACGGCACCTGGCGTATGTGTGTGGATTACACAGATCTTAATAAGGCTTGTCCAGCAGATCCTTTTGCCCTCCCCCGTATTGATCAAATCATTGATGCTACGGCGGGTTGTGAGCGTTTAAGTTTTTTGGATGCATATTCTGGCTATCATCAGATCAAAATGGCAGTTAAGGACCAGGAGAAGATGGCATTCATAACTCCCTTTGGAGCCTTCTGCTATGTGTCTATGCCCTTTGGGCTCAAAAGTGCCCAGGCAACTTATCAACGGTGTGTACAAAATTGTCTTCACAAGCAGGTTGGCCGTAATGTACATGCTTACGTGGATGATATCATGGTTAAATCCAGGGAGAAGGAGACTCTGATTGATGATTTGAAGGAAACCTTTGATAACCTAAGGACGTACAAGATGATGCTTAATCCGGACAAGTGTGTCTTTGGTGTACCGGCGGGCAAGTTATTGGGTTTTCTGGTGTCCAACAGGGGAATTGAGGCTAATCCGGAGAAGATCACAGCCATCACCTCCCTGGCTAAACCGAAGTGTATCAATGATGTTCAACGCCTGGCAGGCCGGATTGCCGCGTTAAGCCGGTTTATCAGCCGCCTTGGTGAGAAGGCGATCCCTTTGTATCAGATGTTGAAGAAGACGGATCAGTTCGTCTGGAGTTCTGCTACTGATGAAGCATTTGAGTACTTAAAGCGGCAATTGGCCAATCCGCCTGTGCTCGCCGCTCCCATTGACAAGGAGCCATTACTGCTATATGTTGCTGCTAATGCTCGTGCGGTCAGCGTGGCTATTGTGGTGGAACGAAAGGAGGCAGGTAAGGAGCATCCGGTTCAACGTCCGGTCTATTGTATCAGCGAGGTACTCATTGAGTCCAAGCAAAGGTATTCGCATTGGCAGAAGCTGGTGTACGGAGTTTTTATGGCAAGCCGGAAGCTTAAGCAATACTTCCAAGGGCACCCAATTACGGTGGTTAGTTCTGCTCCTTTGGGAGATATCATCCAGAACCGGGAAGCAACTGGCTGGATTGCAAAGTGGGCTATAGAGCTGGGGCCGTACGGTTTGAAATATGTGCCTCGGACATCGGTTAAGTCTTAAGCACTTGTTGATTTCATCAATGATTGGACGGAAATGCAAGCACCTGAAGAAAAGCCAGATCATACGTATTGGACCATCCATTTTGACGGATCCAGGCAGTTGGAAGGCTCGGGGGCTGGAGTCGTAGTAACTTCCCCACGAGGTGATAAGTTTTGTTATGTTCTCCGCTTAATGTTCCCTTGTACTAACAATGCAGCTGAGTATGAAGCCTTGCTCCATGGTCTTCGGATGGCTAAAGAGATGAATCTAAGTCGAGTTAAGTGCTTCGGTGATTCGGACCTTGTGGCTTAGCAAGTGTCTGGGACTTGGGACTCCAAGGACCCACTCATGGCAGCATATCGTCGTGAGGTGGATATTGTTGCAGGTTATTTCAGAGGCTATCAGGTGGACCATGTGGACCGGCGGAAAAATGAAGCGGCGGACGCTTTAAGCCGGCTGGGCTCTCAGCGCAAACCGGTCCCACCCAATGTTTTTCTGGATGTGCTGCACAACCCGTCGGTGAAGATCCCTGGTGAAGAGGATTTGGCCATTCCTGATCCAGAGGCTCAGTTGGTGGCAGTTCTTCATGTTATTCCGGATTGGACGCTTCCTTACCTGGCGTACAAGAACCGGGGTGATTTGCCAGAAGATGAGATTCTGGCCCGACAGATAATCCGGCGATCCAAGTCCATGGCTGTCATCAACGGTGAGTTACATCATTGCAGTGTATCAGGAGCTTTTCAACGTTGAGTGTCTCCTGAAGAAGGCCGTGAAATTTTGCATGAGATCCACGAAGGAGATTGTGGTCACCATGCCGGTTCAAAGTCTCTGGTGGCTAAAGCGTTTCGCCATGGTTTCTATTGGTTAACTGCTCATGCTGATGCGAAGGATCTGGTCAGACGATGTGATGGTTGCCAAAGATTTTCAAGACGTGCTCTTGTAACGGCTCAAGAATTGAGGATGATTCCAATTACTTGGCCATTTGCGACTTGGGGGCTAGATATGGTTGGGCCTTTCAAAAGGTACAAAGATAAGAAGACCCACCTCCTGGTGGCGGTGGACAAGTTTACAAAGTGGGTGGAGGCAGAACCTGTTAGCAAGTGTGATGCAGCCACGGCGGTTCAGTTCATCAAAATGGTGATTTTCCGGTTTGGCTTTACGCACAGTATTATCACAGATGACGGTACCAATTTGTCCAAAGGTGCTATGAAGGAGTTCTGTGAACGGGAGCACATCCGGCTCGATGTTTCATCAGTGGCACATCCACAGTCCAATGGTCAAGCAGAAAGAGCTAATCAAGAGATCTTGAGAGGCATCAAGCCCCGGCTCATGGTTCCTTTGCAGAGAACGCCGGGTTGTTGGGTAGAAGAATTACCATCTGTGTTATGGAGCATCAATACAACACCCAACAGATCAACAGGATACACACCGTTCTTCATGGTTTATGGAGCGGAGGCGGTTCTCCCCAGTGACATCCGTCATGATTCACCTCGTGTCACGGCTTATATTGAAGCGGACAACGAAACAACACGACAAGATGCTTTGGACCGGTTGGATGAAGAGCGTGATATCGCAACACCCCGATCGGCGATTTACCAGCAGGATCTTCATCGTTATCACAGTCGCCGAGTCAGAACCAGAACCTTTCAGGAAGGAGATTTGGTGCTTCGGCTCATCCAAGATCAGGCTGATATGCATAAGCTATCCCCACCTTGGGAGGGGCCTTTCGTGGTTAGCAAGAATCTGCACAACGGGTCGTACTATCTGATTGATATTCTAGAGCATAAGGACTCACGTACATCAGAGGAGGAGACTAACAGGACGTGGAATATAGCTCATCTTCGGCCTTACTATACCTGAGCCATTGGCTATACTTATGTACATATTACGACAATGTATATATTTTAATAAACCAGAACCTCAGCTAAAATGGGGTATCTATTCTTTTACATCATGTGAGGTTACATGGAGTTTCTCTAAAGCGGCCTCCGGTTTACCCCTTGAGTTCACTTTGCTAAAAGCATCGTGTTATATCACTTGGAGGATTGGTCGTGTCCGAACCAATACCATGCCTCTTGATAGGCGAAAGCCACCAGATCACCTGGGGACTTGGTCATGTCTGAACCAGTCACGCCTCTTGATCGGCCTAAGACCACAGAATCACTTGGGGGCTTGGTCGAACCCGAACCATGACCGCGCCATTTGGTCGGCATAAATGCCACACGAATCACTTGGGGACCTGGCTAACTAGAACCATAGTTACACCTAACGGGAGCTTGGTCGTGTTTGGCCATGGTTACACCATTTGATCAGCTTAAATAAATCTTTTTTGGTCGTGTTTCATACTTTTCTTTGAAGGGTTTTTTTTGCTTTTCATTGTGTTTTTAAACCGACAAAGTTTTTTAACCAATCAATTGACGGAACACAATTCACGTTAATCCGGAGACCATTTGCCCGGTTTGATCCTTGTTGTTAACATCCTCTTATGGAGTAACACGGTGTTTATCACAACCCGGCACGGTTTTATTATAAACCGGCACAATATAGAAGGAGTTATCAGCACTCAAAATTTGGGTTGTCACCCTTACTACAAAAAGTTGGTAAAACCAACGATGTGATTCAATGTCACATGTATGATATATTTCATATTTGATTATACATATATACAGGAGTCGTTATTTCCTCCAAGAGTGTGGGTTTGCAAAACTCCGCTTCAAGGTTGGCCAAGCCAACTTCGCACTCAACGGTGGTAGGTATTATGTATCGCAAATTTTTTGATCATATATACTTAAAATTTTGTTTTGGATGTTTTGACTTTATACATACAGACATCATATTTTGCCTGACGGTACAACCGCGGTGGCACTTAACAAATTTCTTATTTCAAAAAGTATTTTGGAAAGTTCATTACCACAGGAAGAATAAGTTATGCACGAAGGCATATCAACATCAAAGGTATCAGCTAGCCTATTACAAGGCAACATGGTGCCCATAATAACATAATTGTTTTTCACAAAGGAGAGACAGTTTTAAAACCGGCTTCCGGTTTAAGATTGGCCACCAGCCTGGCCTGATGGTTGTGGGTCATCCTGCACCGCTTCAGCTTCTGTTTCTCTACCTAGTGGCTGGAAATCCACACTTGTCCAGTCGATCCCCATTAGTGCTTGAAAAACAGCTTCGTCATGGATTAGCGAAGACGGGTCAATATCGGGAGCGTAAGTATGGTTACGGATTGGAGGGATCAGGTTTTCCAATTCATGGATTGGTGCAGCTATTCGCTTGTTCTGGCTATCATATCGGGCTTGATAATGAGACAAATCTGCTTCCTCAGCCAGTTGACAAGCTAGCGGACGTACCTCCCGGTTTATGGCTCGCAAATCCGCTTCACCAAATTCTGACCCGTCTTCCTTCAAACTGGGATAACCCTGAGCCGCTTCAATAGGATCAAAATCCGGCACCCAGGCTTTTGCCCGGATTAAAGCATTGATTGCACTGGTTCGAGCAGCAGATTTCTTCAGCTTTTCAACCCGGGCAGGAAGCACTGACAGTTTCATCAAAGTATCTTGAATCAAAGTGGGCGCCGGTTTGTTATGAGACGCGGTACAGATAATCCGCTGGGCACCAGTATACAATTGTTCAACCAAGGTATATGCGGCTTTCAATTTCTTCCGCACATCTGACCCCAAGTGACCAATGCGTGTCCCTGAAATACCATAAAAGGTTAATAAACCGGCGACTCTGTAAGAAGGCAGAACCAATTCAGAAGGCAAGCTGGCTTATCAAATATAGCAGTGGTCATGGCATGAACGTGCCGCTTTATGCTGGTAAGTTCATCTGTCACTGGTTTCAGTGCAGCCTCGACATCCTCTGCTCGTTTGATCAAAGTGGACTTTTCAGTGGCCAATCCGCCCGTTTCTCCTTGAAGTTCTCCTTAAGTTGTTCCATGGCGCTTAAGGCACTGGCCAATTCCTCTTTCGCCTTGCAGGTTTCAGCCTGTTGGGTTTTCAGGTTTTCTCGCAAATCGATGACTTGGCTTTCTTTCGCCTTCAGCTCCGCCTGCAGGCATACAGATATATGTTTCAATAAATCGGTAGAAGGATTCAAGTACCAACCACATAACAAGTTATGCTCTTGGCACTTGGGGGCTAATGCATATTCGATCTTCATCTTTCAATTGTTTACGAAGTCCCAAGCTCAATACAAGTATTCAACTTGGCACTTGGGGGCTAATGCATATTCGATCTTCATCTTTCAATTGTTTACAAAGTCCCAAGCTCAATACAATTATTCAACTTGGCACTTGGGGGCTAATGGCTATTTGATCATATGTATTTTGATGCGGCAGTTTCAATTACTTAAAGTACCGGTTTAACTACGCTAAGTTGAACCGACCCTTGGGGGCTACATCAGCAAATTTCAAAGCATCAAGATTTATATTATTAAGTCCTGGTTTGAAAGAATAGTTCAAACCGGCCCTTGGGGGCTAGGAGAGTCAGCAAGAATAAAAGCATACAAGCAGGAAGGAGCATATGGAAGTTACCTCATATTTATCTTTCATCATATTAACCAGACCGGCTTCATAGTCATGGCTGGTATACAGCCGGTTCAGATAGCCAGAATGGATATCTTGGGCGTTCAGAGCAGAGTAAGCCGTCAGATCAGCGTTCCACGTGCCTTTGCCAAAAGTAGCAAATTCTTCCTTGGCAGAATGTTTGGATAAACCGACAGGATTGCTTGGTTCAGCATGACCAGTGCCAGTAATGACAACCTCATCATCCTTGGTACCGCCGGTTTGCACTGGAGCTGTTGGCTTCTCAGTAGATTTTGCTGGACCGGTGGAGCTTTCAATCCGGATGGAACCTGTGGGCCGTTGGATAGGGCCTGAGGTATCAACAGGTCTCTCTTCAGCAATAAGATCATCATCTGGCTGCGGTGGATTGTTGGGAATATCCTCAGAGATAGCCGCTTCAAGAATGACATCTTCTTTGGCCGCTTTGTCCAGGCGGGCCTTCTTGCTTGTCCTAGGTTTGGCACTGAGAAGAGTAACCAAATTAAATACAGCATGTGTTCTAAGGCAATGTACTGCAAATATCACAATAAATATGGCTTACCCAAGCACCGTTTTGAGCGGAGGGAGCTGAGTGGCCGATGACTCGCTAGAAGATGAGTGGGAAATAACCTGGTAATCGGAGTCAGATGGATTAAGAGGTTGACGAAAGTAGCCCGCTTTAGGACAAGCACTGATAGGCGAGTTAGAGACCTCGGAATGACGTTTCCGAACCGGACTGTTCGGTAAACCGGCGGAGGTAACTACCTGGCCGCTGTGCTGGGTGGTGCGGCGAGCCTCGTGTTGTTGAGTCTTCATAAGAAGTTTAGGATCCAAATAAGCAAGAGGATGAGAAAATTTAACTTTCCGGTTTGCCCGACGGATTTTTTGTGAAGGCAAAGTTTCTGAATCGGAAGAGAGAATAATTACCTCTGCAACATCCGCGTGGCTGGCTTCGGCATCATCCTGACAAATATCATCATCAATAAGACGCATGAAAAATAAACCAAGTGAGTCAAGCTCTACCTCAAAGTCTGGATTATCCACCTCATCATCAGGGGCCGGATTAGAAGATGCAGTGGTTCTTTTCCTATGGGCAGTCTTCTTCACAACTTTAGTTTTTGGCCGGATTGCTCTTTCCGGTTTGTCTGCCTTCTCTAGTTTCTCCTGCGGCAGCTTTTTGCTCCAAAACGGATCATCGCCCTGATTATACAGACACTGATATTACAAACAATGACCAGACATATCAATAATAGATTCAGCAAAGAGAAAAATTAAAGTCTTACAGCTGGCGGTTTGTTTGTGGCACAGAAGGGAAGCAGGCCGGTTCTAGCGCAGACATGTTCCGGTTCATTCAATATCTTGCGCACAGCCTCTATGATTTCTTCACCAGAGAGTTGGAGTTTTGAATGTCACAGTAGGTCATCAACATTATCAGTATATTCGCACATCAAACCGGGGCGCTGACTAAGGGGGAATATGCTCCATGATATCCAACAGCGAGCGAGATCAACACCGGTTAAACCGTTGGCCATAAAGGCTCTGAGCTTTGACAGCTGGGGAGCATATTTGCTTCTCTCCTGGGCAGTCAATCTCTAAGGAAAAGGGTGTGTATTGCTGAGCCGCTCCGGACGAAAGCCAGGCAAGGGATTCTCACCAGCACGGGAGGTGTCTTTGCAGTAGTACCATGTCTGATTCCACTCCTTGGGGTGACTGTGCAGCTTGGCATGAGGGTATGTGACCTCTTTCCTTTTTAAATCGCCATGCCACCCAATTCCGTATTAGAGCCATCAGTAAACTCAGTACAGCGGTTTAGATGGAAAAGATCTCTGAATAGTTCTACTGTGGGCTCCTCTTGAAAGAACACCTCACAGAGCACTTGGAAGTGGCACATATTTGTAACAGAGTTGGGGCCAGTGTCTTGCGGATGGAGTTGAAAATCAGCCAGAACATCCCGGTAAAATTTAGAACCAGGCGCTTTAAAGCCCCGGGCTAAGTGGTCTATGAAAACAACAACCTCTCCTTCTCGAGGTGTGGGGGGGGGGCATTCTTTGCCAGGAGCCCTCCAATGGAGGGTGTCTTTGCTGCCCAAGGCGCCAATAAGGACTAAATCCTCTAGTTGATCCTCTGTGACGTGGGAAGGGACCCAATTGCACTCATATACTTGCTTGGCCATGACGGAATCTACAAGGTAGAAGATACCGGTTCAAAAATACATTTGATCAAGGTATGTTGGTATGGGCACTGTTAAACCGGAGGCAGAACTATTTGAACCGGAGTTTCATGAAGCAACCAATATCTGGTGGTTCAACAAGGGGACTAATGGTATATATCGGTTTGTAAAATTCTTCTACAAAGTTAAACCGTCGGATCTAAGAATTGAACAATCAATACTGCAGATGAGTAAGTACGCAAAAACAGATTTCACAACATTATGCTACAGCTTTGGATCTGGAACATGTTTATAAAGGAGATAAATATTCAAGGCCCAAAAGGAGCAGTACCGAATCAATAAGCAAAGGTATGGATAAGATCTATGCTCTTAGTATGCCGGACAGTGAAAACGGAGGATAAAAACTATCGCTAGACAGAGCGAAGATACACAGGCTTGTCTAAGGATCTATCATATGAAAAAGAAGCAAGCGAAGAACAGGGAAACCCTAGAACAGATCTATGATGGAAAGGATAGAAGACTTACTGGGGCTGAGGAAGAAGCGGAAGATCGCCGCGGTGCTCTGGTGTGTTCAGGGTGATGCAGCGGCCAAGGTTGGTGCAGAGGTCGACGCGGCGGCGGAGCTCTGAAGACTGGGCGACGCGAGGAAGAGGAAGCAGAAGGGCACAAAGGGGAAAAAAGGAATGACCCTTCGGTCCTATTTATAAAGCAAGGGACATGGGTCAGGCGCGAAAATCAAGGAGCCGCAAGTTTGGAAACAGAGCGGTCGCCTCGATTATCGCGGATCTATTAAACAAGAAGGTATCACAGATAGTTTCTTTATGATAGATGACGTCAAGCCGATTTACAGCAATCAGAGAAGATGACATCACGGCGGTTCACCAAACTACAAGAAGATGTTGAAAATGAAGTTTTTGCTAAGGATTGACATGAACCTGTTCAAATCAATCTGGGGCCTAATGTTGGGGATATTACTACTGGGCGTAAACCGGCCTACCTGGGCCAGATTAGCTTCATCAGTAGTTAAGCATGTCATAGCCCATGAAGGTAGATGAGGGCTCAAGACCCATAATCGGTTGAGAGCCCGTAGCCGTAAACCGGCGTCAATATGTAACTTGTATTGTAAGTTAGGAATAAGTAGAGACCAAACCGGACACATCTATGAGCCGGTGTTGGGACGCTGTAAACCGACGGGCGTCACCCATGTATATAAGGGGACGACCCGGCGGCGGTTCAGGAACGACAGACAACAACTCGATACATAGGCGAAGCTTATTGCTCCCTAGTCATCGAAACACCCATCAATTCCATCACAACTAGACGTAGGCTTTTACCTTCATTGAAGGGGCTGAACTAGTATAAACTCTCTTGCGTCCTTGTGTCCGCTTTAACCCCTTCAAGCTAACCCGTCACGATGGCTCCATGACTAAGTCCTTTCTCTAGGACAACTGTCGTGACAAAACCACGACAGGTACCGAAGGTTGCGGCGGTGGAAATAGGGTTTCGTGGTGCTCCTAGATGTTTTCAGGGTATGTGGATATATATAGGAGGAAGAAGTAGGTCGGTGGAGCTACGAGGGTCCCATGAGGGTGGGGGGCACGCCCAGGGGGGCAGGCGCGCCTCCCTGCCTTGTGGCCTCCTCGTTGAATTCTTGACGTCCACTCCAAGTCCCCTGGATCATGTTTGTTCCAAAAATATCTCTCCCGAAGGTTTCATTCCGTTTGATATTCCTTTTC
This sequence comes from Triticum dicoccoides, assembly GCF_002162155.2. Taxonomy (NCBI): domain Eukaryota; kingdom Viridiplantae; phylum Streptophyta; class Magnoliopsida; order Poales; family Poaceae; genus Triticum; species Triticum dicoccoides. The sequence goes on along the minus strand of NC_041380.1, from coordinate 75,788,747 downwards.
TATGAAACACTGAAATAGGAAAAAAATAGCAATTTGCACTGGGCCTTGGGTTAGTAGGTTAGTCCCAAAAAAAATATAAAAGTGTATAAATAAGCCCACTAACATCCAAAACAGACAATATAATAGCATGGAACATTCAAAAACTATAGATACGTTGGAGACGTATCAAGCATCCCCAAGCTTAATTCCTGCTCGTCCTCGAGTAGGTAAATGATAAAAACAATTTTTTTAATGTGGAATGCTACCTAGCATAATTCTCAATGTAATTTTCTTTATTGTGGCATGAATGTTCAGATCCGAAAGATTCAAGAAAAAAGTTTAATATTGACATAAAAATAATAATACTTCAAGCATACTAACTAAGCAATCATGTCTTCTCAAAATAACATGGCAAAAGAAAGTTCATCCCTACAAAATCATATAGTTTGGTCATGCTCCATTTTCGTCACACAAGAATGCTCTCATCATGCACAACCCCGATGACAAGCCAAGCAATTGTTTCATACTTTAGTAATCTCAAACTTTTTTAGCTTTCACGCAATACATGAGCGTGAGCCATGGACATAGCACTATGGGTGGAATACAATAATGATAGGGGGTTATGTGGAGAAGACAAAAAAAGGAGAAAGTCTCACATCGATGAGACTTATCAATGGGCTAGGGAGATGCCCATCAATTGATATCAATGCAAGGAGTAGGGTTTGCCATGCAACGGATGCACTAGAGCTATAAATGTGTGAAAGCTCAACAAAAGAAACTAAGTGGGTGTGCATCCAACTTGCTTGCTCACGAAGACCTAGGGCATTTGAGGAATCCCATTGTTGGAATACACAAGCCAAGTTCTATAATAAAAAATTCCCACTAGTCTATGAAAGTGACAAAACAAGAGACTCTCTATCATAAAGATCATGGTGCTACTTTGAAGCACAAGTGTGGAAAAAGGATAGTAGCATTGCCCCTTTTTATTTCTTTTTTGGGCCTTTTTTTATTTGGCCTTTCTCTTTTTTTGGGACAATGCTCTATTAATGATGATCATCACACTTCTATTTATTTACACCTCAATGATTACAAGTCGATGCTAGAACAAAATATGACTCTATATGAATGCCTCCGATGGTGTACTCATACGTCTCCAACGTATCTATAATTTTTGATTGTTCCATGCTATATTATATTCTTTTTTGGACATTATTGGGCTTTATTATACACTTTTATATTATTTTTGGGACTAAACTATTAACCGGAGGCCCAGCCCAGAATTGCTGTTTTTTTGCCTATTTCAGAGTTTCGCAGAAAAAGAATATCAAACGGAGTCCAAACGGAATGAAACCTTCGGGAACGTGATTTTTGGAACGAATGTGATCCAGAGGACTTGGACCCTATGTCAAGAAAGCTACCAGGAAGGCACGAGGTAGGGGGCGCGCCTACCCCCCCAGGCGCGCCTACCCCCCAGGCGCGCCCTCCACCCTTGTGGGGCCCACGTTGCTCCACCGACGTACTTCTTCCTCCTATATATACCTACATACCCACAAACTACCAGATACAGAGCCAAAAACTGAATTCCACCGCCGCAACCTTCTGTACCCGTGAGATCCCATCTTGGGGCCTTTTCCGGAGCTCCGCCAGAGGGGGCATCGATCACAGAGGGCTTCTACATCAACACCATAGCCTCTCCGATGATGTGTGAGTAGTTTACCTCATACCTTCGGGTCCATAGTTATTAGCTAGATGGCTTCTTCTCTCTCTTTGGATCTCAATACAAAGTTCTCCATGATTCTCGTGGAGATCTACTCGAGGTAATCTTCTTTTGCGGTGTGTTTGTTGAGACCGATGAATTGTGGGTTTATGATCATGTTCATCTATGAACAATATTTGAATCTTCTCTGAATTCTTTTATGTATGATTGGTTATCTTTGCAAGTCTCCTCAAATTATCAGTTTGGTTTGGCCTACAAGATTGATCTTTCTTGCAATGGGAGAAGTGCTTAGCTTTGGGTTCAATCTTGCGGTGTCCTTTCCCAGTGACAGTAGGGGCAACAAGGCACGTATTGTATTGTTGCCATCGAGGATAACAAGATGAGGTTTATATCATATTGCATGAGTTTACCCCTCTACATCATGTCATCTTACTTAAAGCGTTATGCTATTCGTTTGAACTTAATACTCTAGATGCATGCTAGATATAGCGGTCGATGTGTGGAGTAATAGTAGTAAATGCAGGCAGGAGTCGGTCTACTTGTCGCAGACATGATGCCTATATACATGATCATACCTATATATTCTCATAACTATGCTCAATTCTGTGAATTGCTCAACAGTAATTTGTTTACCCACCGTAATACTTATGCTCTCGAGAGAAGCCACTAGTGAAACCTATGGCCCCTGGGTCTCTTTTCCATCATATTAATCTCCCGTCGACAAGCTATTTCTGGCACTATTTATTTTGCTTTCTTTACTTTGCATCTTTAAGATAAAAATACCAAAAATATTATCTTATCATATCTATCAGATCTCACTTTCGTAAGTGACCGTGAAGGGATTGCCAACCCCTTTATTGCGTTGGTTGAAATGATTTTATTTGTTTGTGTAGGTTAGAGGGACTCGTGCGTGGCCTCCTACTGGATTGATACCTTGGTTCTCCAAAACCAAGGGAAATACTTATGCTGCTTTACTGCATCATCCTTTACTCTTCAAGGGAAAACCAACGCAGTGCTCAAGAGGTAGCAAGAAGGATTTTTGGCCCCGTTGCCGGTGAGTCTACGCAAAAGTCAACATACCAAGTACCCATCACAAATCCTTATCTCTCGCATTACATTATTGTCCATTTTCCTCTTGTTTTCCTCTCCCCCACTTCACCCTTGCTGTTTTATTCGCCCTCTCTCTTTTCCGTTCGCCTCTTTTTCGCTCGCTTCTTGTTTGCTCGTGTGTTGGATTGCTTGCTTGTCACGATGGCTCAAGATAATACCAAATTGTGTGACTTTACTAATACCAACAACAATCATTTCCTTAGCACTCCGATTCCTCCTCTTACCGATACTGAATCTTGTGAAATTTATGCTGCTTTATTGAATCTTGTCATGAAAGATCAATTCGCCGGCCTTCCTAGTGAAGATGCTGCTACCCATCTAAATAGCTTTGTTGATTTGTGTGATATGCAAAAGAAGAAAGATGTGGACAATGATATTGTTAAATTGAAGCTATTTCCTCTTTCGCTTAGAGATCATGCTAAAGCTTGGTTTTCGTCTTTGCCTAAAAATAGTATTGATTCTTGGAATAAGTGCAAAGATGCTTTTATCTCTAAGTATTTTCCTCCCGCTAAGATCATCTCTCTTAGAAACGATATCATGAATTTTAAGCCACTTGATCATGAAAATGTTGCACAAGCTTGGGAGAGGATGAAATCAATGATTGATGACCCATAAGTATGGGGGATCTATCGTAGTCCTTTCGATAAGTAAGAGTGTCGAACCCAACGAGGAGTAGAAGGAAATGATAAGCGGTTTTCAGCAAGGTATTCTCTGCAAGTACTGAAATAAGTGGTAACAGATAGTTTTGTGATAGGATAAGTTGTAACGAGCAACAAGTAACAAAAGTAAATAAAGTGCAGCAAGATGGACCAATCCTTTTGTAGCAAAGGACAAGCCAGAACAAACTCTTATAATAGGAAAAGCGCTCCCGAGGACACATGGGAATATCATCAAACTAGTTTTCATCACGTTCATATGATTCGCGTTCGATACTTTGATAATTTGATATGTGGGTGGACTGGTGCTTGGGTGCTGTTCTTACTTGAACAAGCATCCCACTTATGATTAACCTCTATTGCAAGCATCTGCAACTACAACAAAAGTATTAAGGTAAACCTAACCATAGCATGAAACATATGGATCCAAATCAGCCCCTTACGAAGCAACGCATAAACTAGGGTTTAAGCTTCTGTCACTGTAGCAACCCATCATCTACTTATTACTTCCCAATGCCTTCCTCTAGGCCCAAATAATGGTGAAGTGTTATGTAGTCGACGTTCACATAACACCACTAGAGGCTAGACAACATACATCTTATCAAAATATCAAACGAATACCAAATTCACATGACTACTCATAGCAAGACTTCTCCTTGTCCTCAGGAACGAACGTAATTACTCACAAAGCATATTCATGTTCATAATCAGAGGGGTAATAATATGCATATAGGATCTGAACATATGATCTTCCACCAATTAAACCAACTAGAATGAACTACAAGGAGTAATCAACACTACTAGCAACCTACTAGCACCAATCCCGGACTTTGAGACAAGAATTGGATACAAGAGATGAACTAGGGTTTGGAGATGAGATGGTGCTAGTGAAGATGTTGTTGGAGATTGCCCTCTCCCGATGAGAGGAGCGTTGGTGATGACGATGGTGATGATTTCCCCCTCCCGGAGGGAAGTTTCCCCGGCAGAACAGCTCTGCCGGAGCTCTAGATTGGATCCGCCAAGGTTCCGCCTCATGGCGGCGGAGTCTCATCTCGAAAAGTTCCTTCTTATTTTTTTCTCATCGAAAGACCTCATATAGGAGAAGATGGGCATCGGAGAGCCACCAGGGGGCCCACGAGGTAGGGGGCGCGCCCTAGGGGGGGGCGCCCCCACCCTCGTGAGCAGGGTGTGGGCCCCTTGGCCTTCATCTTTGGCGTGGATTTTTCTTTATTTCTTTTAAGACGTTCCGTGGAGTTTCAGGACTTTTGGAGTTGCGCAGAATCAGTCTCTAATATTTGCTCCTTTTCCAGCCCAGAATTCCAGCTGCCGGCATTCTCCCTCCTTATGTAAACCTTGTAAAATAAGAGAGAATAGCCATAAGTATTGTGACATAAAGTGAAATAATAGTCCATAATGCGACAAATATCGATATAAAAGCATGATGCAAAATGGACGTATCAACTCCCCCAAGCTTAGACCTCGCTTGTCCTCAAGAGAAAAGCCGATAACAATAAATATGTCCTCATGTTTAGAGGTAGAGGCGTCGATAAAAATAAAATACGGACATGAAGGCATCATGATTATTCTCATAACAGCAACATATATAGATTTTGTCATATGATTACTTATGTTCAAGTGATGATCTATTCACAATGCAAGAGTATAAATCATAAACCTTATTGGGCTCCAACAAACTATAATCTCAGTCATGAAACAATTGCAATTTATCATAACTTCGGAAAGATTCTATGTTAGAGCTAAAAAGCAAGTCCACATACTCAACTATCATTTAGTCCTCCATAATTGCTAACACTCACGCGATACTTGTGGTTACGGAGTTTTAATCGAACACAGAGAAAGATAGGGGCTTATAGTTTTGCCCCACAACCTTTTACCTCAAGGGTAATGTCAACAATAATGGTTCATGCTCCCCTACATCCAATTAGATATATATATATCATGTTCTTTCCAACATGCTGAGCTTGCCAAAGGATAAAATGAAAAAAAAGAAAAGGTGAAGATCACCATGACTCTTGCATAAGGTAGAAGATAATAATAAAGGATAGGCCCTTCGCAGAGGGAAGCGGAGGTTGCCATGCGCTTTTATGGTTGGATATATAAAATCTCAATGCGAAAGAACGTCACTTTATATTGCCCCTTGTGATATGAACCTTTATTATGCAGTCCGTCACTTTTATTACTTCCACATCACAAGATCATATAAAGCTTATTTCTCCCACACCAATCAATCATACATATTTAGAGCAATTTTTATTGCTTTGCACCCATGACAACTTACTTGAAGGATCTTACTCAATCCATAGGTAGATATGGTGGACAACACCATAAGTTGTTGGAAGTTCATTACGTTGTCTTCCTTGTCCAACATCGACTCTTTAGTATGTCATATTTTAATGAGTGCTCCCAATCATAAAAGATGTCAATGATAATATACTCCCTCCTTCCATCTATATAGGGCCTAATGCGTTTTTAAGACAACGTTTGACTATTGATAAGATTAATAATACATAAGATGTACAATGTGAAAATTATATCATTGGAATCTCCTATCACATACGAATTTGACGGTATGCTTTGTGTAACTTGCATGTCATATATTATTGCTCTAACATTTAGTCAAAGTTGGCCTCGAAAAATGCATTAGGCCCTATATAGATGGAAGGAGGGAGTATCTATATGTGAAAACCTCTCTTTCCTTATTACTTCCTATTAATTGCAACAATGACCAAAGCTATGTCTACCAACTCCCAACAACTTTTAATCATCATGCTCTTTCTATGTGAAGTCATTACTCTCAATAAGATCAATATGAACTTTTTGTTTCTTTTTATTCTTTTTCTCTTTTCTTTTATTCACCCAAGATCATGGCAAAATAATCAAGCCCTTGAGTCAACACTAATCTTTATTATATATAACTCACGGACTCGATTACATAGATGGATCATAAAGCAAAACTAAAAACTAGATCCTGCCATAAACTTCATTCTACTAGATCAAGATACTACTAATAGGATCGAACTAAGAAAAACGGTAAAGATAGGGTTTGTGATTGTGACACGATACCGGGGCACCTCCCCCAAGCTTGGCAGTTGCCAAGGGGAGTGCCCATACCCATGTAATTATATCTCCTTGGTTGGTGAAGAAGGTGGTGGTGACGGATAATTGCACATCGAGCGTAAGAGGTCCTCCAGCTTGCGAATAATGCCCTTGAGTGTGACAATATGCTCCTTCAACAAAATATTTTCTTGTGTGAGATACTTGTTTTGTATATGAGCTAACTCAATCATCTTGAAAGCTTCAATCTCAGTTGGGGTAAGAAGGTTATGATCAAGTTGGAGGGTGTCTTCCGCTGCTGGAGCTTGATCCTCCATGGACTTCTTGATCCTTTCATCCTTGTTGACCCTCATGGGTTCTTCCCTCTTCAGATCTTTCTTCATCAGCCAAGCATCGTTGTCACCATTGTTGGAGGAGGGAGATGACATGATGCCTAGCCTGGAAAACCCTGACAGAAAACAGCTCGAAACAAGAACAGAGGAGGTTTGCGTGATACGGGAGTCAAAACCTTCGGGAGAATATATAATGAATTTTTACAGACCAAAATACGTAATGTGAAAGAAAATGGAGTCCAGAAGGCACACGAGGTGCTCATGAGGTAGGGGGGCGCGCCCAGGGGGGTAGGGCATGCCCACCACCCTCGTGGGGCCCTTGTGTCCTTCCCGGACTGCTACTTATTTTTCTGTTTTTCTAAATATTCCAAAACGGAGGAATATTGCCTTAAAAATTGTTTTGGAGTCAGTTTACTTACCGTACCAGATACCTATTCCTTTTCGGAGTCTGAAACGTTCCGGAAAGTGTCTCTTATGTATTCCTCCGGGGTTACGGTTTCAATAATATAGGTTTCAGCATTTATGGGATTACCTGAGATATAATGTTTAATTCTTTGACCATTTACCACCTTCGGATTTGTGCCCTCGAAATTGTTGATTTTTATGGCACCGGAATGATAGACCTCTTCGATAACATAGGGGCCTTCCCATATAGAGAGAAGTTTTCCTGCAAAAAATCTTAAACGAGAGTTGTATAGCTATACATAATCACCTACATTAAACTCACGCTTTTGTATCCTTTTGTCATGCCATCTTTTAACTTTTTCTTTAAACAACTTGGCATTTTCATAAGCTTGGGTTCTCCATTCATCAAGTGAGCTAATATCAAATAATCTCTTCTCACCGGCAAGTTTAAAATCATAGTTAAGCTCTTTAATAGCCTAATATGCCTTATGTTATAGTTCGAGGGGTAAGTGACATGCTTTTCCATAAACCATTTTATACGGAGACATACCCATAGGATTTTTATATGCAGTTCTATAAGCCCATAATGCATCATCAAGTTTCTTAGACCAATTCTTTCTAGACCTATTAACAGTCTTTTGCCAAATTAATTTAATCTCTCTATTGCTCAACTCTACTTGACCACTAGACTGTGGGTGATAAGGAGATGCAATTCTATGATTAACATCATATTTAGCAAGCATTTTACGGAAAGCACCATGAATAAAGTGTGAACCACCATCAGTCATTAAATATCTAGGGACTCCAAACCTCGGGAAAATAACTTCCTTAAGCATTTTAATAGAAGTGTTATGATCAACACTACTAGTTGGAATAACTTCTACCCACTTAGTAACATAATCAACAACAACTAGAATATGTGTGTATCCATTAGAGGCAGGGAAAGGTCCCATATAATCGAAGACCCAAACATCAAACGGTTCAATAAGTAGAGAATAATTCATAGGCATTTCTTGACGTCTACTAATATTACCAATTCTTTGACATTCATCACAAGACAGGACAAACTTACGAGCATCCTTGAAGAGAGTAGGCCAATAAAAACCAGATTGCAATACCTTATGTGCAGTTCTATCTCCAGCGTGGTGTCCTCCATAAGACTCGGAATGACACTTGCGTAGGATCTGTTCCTGTTCATGCTCAGGTACACAACGTCTAATAACACCATCTACCCCTTCTTTATAAAGATGTGGGTCATCCCAAAAGTAATGTCTTAAATCATAGAAGAACTTTTTCTTTTGTTGGTATGTGAAGCCATGTGGTATAAACTTAGCAACAATATAATTAGCATAATCAGCATACCATGGAGTACTACGAGAAGTACTAATAACATTTAATTGTTCATCAGGAAAGTTATCATTAATAGGTAGTGGGTCATCAAGAATATTTTCTAACCTAGATAAGTTGTCTGCAACAGGGTTCTCAGCTCCCTTTCTATCAACAATATGCAAATCAAATTCTTGTAGCAAGAGAACCCATCTAATAAGTCTAGGTTTAGCATCTTTATTTTCCATAAGATATTTAATAGCAGCATGATCAGTTTGAATAGTTACTTTAGAATCAACAATATAAGATCTGAACTTATCACAAGCAAATGCAACGACTAAGAGTTCTTTTTCAGTAGTAGCATAATTTCTTTGAGCATTGTCTAGAGTCTTACTAGCATAATGAATACCATTTAATTTCTTATCAACTCTTTGCCCTAGAATAGCACCTACAACATAATCACTAGCATCACACATAATTTCAAAGGGTAGGTTACAATCAGGTGGCTAAACAACAGGTGCAGTGACTAATGCTTTCTTAAGTATTTCAAATGCTTCTACACAATCATCATCAAAGACAAATGGTATATCTTTTTGCAATAAATTAGTCAGAGGCCGAGAAATTTTTGAGAAGTCCTTAATGAACCTCCTGTAAAATCCGGCATGACCAAGGAAACTTCCTATACCTTTGATGTCCTTGGGGCATGGCATCTTTTCAATAGCATCAACCTTGGCTTTATCAACTTCAATACCTCTTTTAGAAACTTTGTGCCCCAAGACAATACCTTCATTAACCATAAAGTGGCACTTTTCCCAATTCAAGACAAGACTAGTTTCTTCACATCTCTGCAAAACTCGATCAAGATTGCTCAAGCAATCATCAAAAGAGGAACCATAGACGGAAAAGTCCTCCATGAAAACCTCACAAATCTTTTCACAAAAGTCAGAGAATATAGCCATCATGCATCTTTGAAAGGTAGCAGGTGCATTACATAAACCAAAAGGCATACGTCTGTAAGAAAAAGTACCAAAAGGGCATGTAAAAATAGTCTTTGATTGATCTCTAGCCGACACAGGTATTTGAGAGAAACCAGAATAACCATCTAGAAAGCAATAGTGTGTATGTTTGCATAATCTTTCTAGCATTTGATCAATAAAAGGTAAGGGGTAATGATCTTTCTTAGTAGCTTTATTTAATTTGCAGAAATCAATTACCATCCTATAACCCGTGATAATTCTTTGTGGAATCAATTCATCTTTATCATTAGGAACAACAGTAATACCTCCCTTCTTAGGGACACAATGGACAGGACTTACCCACTCACTATCAGCAACGGGATAGATTATACCTGCCTCCAGAAGCTTTAGTATTTCTTTTCTTACCACTTATTTCATTTTAGGATTCAATCGTCGTTGAGGATCACGAACTAGTTTGGCATCTGCTTCCAAATTTATTTTATGTTGACATAGAATGGGACTAATGCCCTTAAGATCATAAGAGTATATCCAATAGCAGCACGATGCTTCTTCAAAGTATTCAATAATCTTTCTTCTTCATGCTCTAAAAGGTTAGCACTAATAATAACAGGATATATCTTCTTTTCATCAAGATAAGCATATTTAATATTATTAGGCAAAGGTTTAAGCTCAAACACGGGATCACCCTTGGGTGGAGGAGGATCCCCTAAGATTTCAACAGGCAAGTTGTGATGCAGAATAGGTTCCTGTTTAAAGAATACTTCATCTATTTCCCTTCTTTCATTCATGAACATATCATTTTCATGGTCTAGCAAATAGTGTTCTAAAGGATCACTAGGAGGTACTGCAATAGAAGCAAGACCAATAATTTCATCCTTACTAGGTAATTCTTCCTCACGATGTTGTTTACTAAATTTAGAGAAATTAAACTCATGAACCATATCATCCAAGCCAACAGTAACAACATTCTTAGTGCAGTCTATGGTAGCATTGACAGTATTTAAGAAGGGTCTACCAAATATAATGGGACAAAAGCTATCTTGCGGAGAAGTAAGAACAAGAAAATCAGCAGGATATTTAGTTTTCCCACACAAGACTTCAACATCTCTAACAATTCCAATTGGTGAGATAGTATCTCTATTGGCAAGTTTAATAGTAACATCAATATCTTCTAACTCAACAGGTGCAATTTCATTCTTAATTTCTTCGTATAAAGTATACAGCCATGATAACAATGATCTCCTATTTTAATAGAAATAACAGGCACGCCTACCACAGGTCTATGTTTATCTTTAGCACAAGGTTTAGCAATTCTAGCAGTTTCACCTTCGAACTGAATAACATGCCCATCAATATTATCAGACAAGAGATCTTTAAAAATAGCAATATTAGGTTCTACTTTAACTTGCTCAGGAGGTGTATAAGTTCTAATATTGCTTTTACGAATAACAGTTGAAGCTTTAGCATGATCCTTTATTCTAACAGGGAAAAGTGGTTTCTCAATATAAGAAGTAGGAACAATAGGATCATTATAAGTGACAGTCTTTTCTTCAAATTTAATAGGTGCAGCTACTTTTACTTCTATGGGAGGATGATATTTAAACCACTTCTCCTTAGGGAGATCAACATAAGTAGCAAACGATTCACAAAAAGAAACTACTATCTCAGAGTCAAGTCCATATTTAGTGTTAAACTTACGGAAAATATTGGTGTCCATAAAAGATTTAACACAATCAAACTTAGGTGTCATACCTGACTCCTTACCTTCATCGAGGTCCCAATCTTCAGAGTTGCGTTTAATTCTATCCAATAAATTCCATCTGAATTCAATAGTCTTCATCATAAAAGAGCCAGCACAAGAAGTATCGAGCATGGTGCTATTTTTTTCAGAAAGACGAGCATAAAAACTTTGCATAATTATTTCTCTTGAGAGCTCATGATTGGGGCATGAATATAACATTGATTTAAGCCTCCCCCAAGCTTGAGCGATGCTTTCTCCTTCGCGAGGCTAGAAATTATATATATAATTGCGATCACGATGAACAAGATGCATAGGGTAATACTTTTGATGAAATTCCAGCTTCAATCTTTTATAGTCCCATGATCTCATATCATCACATAGCCTATACCATATCAATGCGTCTCCCTTCAAATATAAAGGGAAGACCTTCTTCTTAACAACATCATTGGGTATACCTGCAAGCTTAAATAATCCACAAACTTCATCTACATATATTAAGTGCTCATCAGGATGCTTTGTTCCATCTCCTATAAAAGGATTAGCTAGCAGTTTTTCTACCATACCCGAAGGATACTCATAAGGAATTTCATTTTAAATAGGTTCAGTAGGTTGAGGAGCAACTCTTTGCTCTACTGGTCGGGGTGAAGATACCCCGAACAAGCCCCTCAGAGAATTACTTTCCATAGTAACAAGTGACAGTAAATTTCAGCACACTATATAAATTTTTCCTTACCAAATTCCACCTACCAAAGGTGCTACACTCCCTGGCAACGGCGCTAGAAAAGAGTCTTGATGACCCACAAGTATGGGGGATCTATCGTAGTCCTTTTGATAAGTAAGAGTGTCGAACCCAACGAGGAGCAGAAGGAAATGATAAGCGGTTTTCAGCAAGGTATTCTCTGCAAGTACTGAAATAAGTGGTAACAGATAGTTTTGTGATAGGATAAGTTGTAACGAGCAACAAGTAACAGAAGTAAATAAAGTGCAGCAAGATAGCCCAATCCTTTTGTAGCAAAGGACAAGCCGGAACAAAATCTTATAATAGGAAAAGCGCTTCCGAGGACACATGGGAATATCGTCAAACTAGTTTTCACCATGTTCATATGATTCACATTTGATACTTTGATAATTTGATATGTGGGTGGACTGGTGCTTGGGTGCTGTTCTTACTTGAACAAGCATCCCACTTATGATTAACCTCTATTGCAAGCATCCACAACTACAACAAAAGTATTAAGGTAAACCTAACCATAGCATGAAACATATGGATCCAAATCAGCCCCTTACGAAGCAACGCATAAACTAGGGTTTAAGCTTCTGTCACTGTAGCAACCCATCATCTACTTATTACTTCCCAATGCCTTCCTCTAGGCCCAAATAATGGTGAAGTGTTATGTAGTCGACGTTCACATAACACCACTAGAGGCTAGACAACATACATCTTATCAAAATATCAAACGAATACCAAATTCACATGACTACTCATAGCAAGACTTCTCCCTTGTCCTTAGGAACGAATGTAATTACTCACAAAGCATATTCATGTTCATAATCAGAGGGGTGATATTATGCATATAGGATCTGAACATATCATCGTCCACCAATTAAACCAACTAGAATGAACTACAAGGAGTAATCAACACTACTAGAAACCTACTAGCACCAATCCCGGACTTTGAGACAAGAATTGTATACAAGAGATGAACTAGGGTTTGGAGATGAGATGGTGCTGGTGAAGATGTTGATGGAGATTTCCCTCTCCCGATGAGAGGAGCGTTCGTGGTGACGATGGTGATGATTTCCCCCTCCCAGAGGGAAGTTTCCCCGGCAGAACAGCTCTGCCGAAGCTCTAGATTGGATCCACCAAGGTTCCGCCTCGTGGCGGCGGAGTCTCATCCCGAAAAGTTCCTTCTTATTTTTTTCTCATCGAAAGACCTCATATAGGAGAAGATGGGCATCGGAGAGCCACCAGGGGGCCCACGAGGTAGGGGGCGCGCCCTAGGGGGGTGCCCCCCACCCTTGTGAGCAGGGTGTGGGCCCCCTGGCCTTCATCTTTGGCGTGGATTTTTCTTTATTTCTTTTAAGACATTTCGTGGAGTTTCAGGACTTTTGGAGTTGTGCAGAATAGGTCTCTAATATTTGCTCCTTTTCCAGCCCAGAATTCCAGCTGCCGGCATTCTCCCTCCTTATGTAAACCTTGTAAAATAAGAGAGAATAGCCATAAGTATTGTGACATAAAGTGAAATAACAGTCCATAATGCGATAAATATCGATATAAAAGCATGATGCAAAATGGACGTATCAATGATACGTAATTGCCCTACACATGGTTTGAATTTGTGGATGATTATACAAAAAATTTATGCCGGATTGAATTTTGCTTCTAGAAATCTTTAGAATTCGGCCACTGGAGGCACTTTTATGGAAATCACTTTAGGAGAAGCTACTAAACTCCTAGATAATATGATGGTTAATTATTCTCAATGGCGCACTGAAAGATCTACTAATAAGAAAGTGCATACGATAGAAGAAATTTATGTTTTGAGTGGAAAGATGGATGAACTTATGAAATTATTTGCTAATAAAAGTGTTTCTTCTGATCCTAATGATATGCCTTTGTCTACTTTGATTGAGAATAATAATGAGTCTATGGATGTGAATTTTGTTGGTAGGAATAACTTTGGTAACAACGTGTATAGAGGAAACTTTAATCCTAGGCCGTATCCTAGTAATTCCTCTAATAATTATGGTAATTCCTACAACAATTCTTATGGAAATTATAATAAGATGCCCTCTGATTTTGAATCTAATATTAAAGAATTTATTACTTCGCAAAAGAGTTTCAATGCTTTGATTGAACAAAAATTGCTTAAGATTGATGAGTTGGCCACGAACGTTGATAGAATTTCTCTTGATGTTGATTCTTTGAAACTTAGATCTATTCCACCTAAGCATGATATCAATGAGTCTCTCGAAGCCATGAGAATTTCTGTTGATGAGTGCAAAGAAAGAACCGCTAGGATGCGTGTTAAGAAAGATTGCTTTATAAAAGCGTGTTCTTCTAGTTTTCATGATAATAAAGATGAAGATCTAAAAGTTATTGATGTGTATCCTATTAAATCTTTGTTTTTCAATATGAATCTTGATAATGATGGGGCTGAAGATGAGCTACCTTTACCTAGAAGGCGTTCCAAAAATTCGGAGTCTTTAGATCTTGACGCTGAAATTGTTAAAAGTGGGATTGAAGAGGTTAAAAATTTAAATATCAATGAACCCACTATTTTGGATTTCAAGGATTTTAATTATGATAATTTCTCTTTGATAGATTGTATTTCCTTGTTGCAATCCGTGCTAAATTCTCCTCATGCTTATAGTCAAAATAAAGCTTTTACTAAACATATCGTTGATGCTTTGATGCAATCTTATGAAGAAAAACTTGAGTTGGAAGTTTCTATCCCTAGAAAACTTTATGATGAGTCGGAACCTAAAACAAAAATTAAAATTAAAGATCATGAGTGCTTTGTTTTGTGTGATTTGGGTGCTAGTGTTTCCACGATTCCAAAAACTTTGTGTGATTTGCTAGGTTTCCGTGATTTTGATGATTGTTCTTTAAACTTGCACCTTGCGGATTCCACTATTAAGAAACCTATGGGAATAATTAATGATGTTCTTATTGATGCAAATAGGAACTATATGCTCGTAGATTTCATTGTTCTTGATATAGATTGCAATCCTTCATGTCCTATTATTCTTGGTAGACCTTTCCTTAGAACTATTGGTGCAATTATTGATATTAAGGAAAGGAATATTAGATTCCAATTTCCATTAAGGAAAGGCATGAAACACTTCCCTAAAAAGAAAATTAAATTACCATATGAATCTATTATGAGAGCCACTTATGGATTACCTACCAAAGATGGCAATACCTAGATCTATCTTTGCTTTTATGCCTAGCTAGGGGCGTTAAACGATAGCGCTTGTTGGGAGGCAACCCAATTTTATTTTTATTCCTTGCTTTTTGCTCCTGTTAAGTAATAAATAATTTATCTAGCCTATGTTTTGGTTGTGTTTTTTTGTGTTTAATTAGTGTTTGTGCCAAGTAGAACCGTTGGGAAGACTTGGGGAAAGTCATTTTGATCTTGCTGTAGAAAACAGAAACTTTAGCACTCATGAGAATCACAGCCATTTTTATTTGGAAGGTGCTATTTAGTTAATTATTTTTGAAGATGATTAAAAGATAAATGCCTCACGTCCAGAAATTTATTTTATAATTTTAGGGGTTCTAGAACTTGCGTTAGCTACAGATTACTACAGACTGTTCTGTTTTTGATAGATTCTGTTTTTCGTGTGTTATTTGCTTATTTTGATGAATCTATGGCTAGTAAAATAGTTTATAAACCATAGAGAAGTTGGAATACAGTAGGTTTAACACTAATATAAATAAAGAATGAGTTAATTACAGTATCTTGAAGTGGTTTTTTGTTTTCTTTCGCTAATGGAGCTCACGAGATTTTCTGTTAAGTTTTGTGTTGTGAAGTTTTCAAGTTTTAGGTAAAAGATTTGATGGATTATGGAACAAGGAGTGGCTAGAGCCTAAGAATGGGGATGCCCATGGCACCCCAAGATAATCTAAGGACACCTAAAAGCCAAAGCTTGGGGATGCCCCGGGAGGCATCCCCTCTTTTCGTCTACTTCCATCGGTAACTTTACTTGGAGCTATATTTTTATTCACCACATGATATGTGTTTTGCTTGGAGCATCTTGTATTATTTGAGTCTTTATTTTTTAGTTTGCCAAAATCATCCTTTCTGTACACACCTTTTGAGATAAACACACATGATTCAGAAATTGTTAGAATACTCTATGTGCTTCACTTATATCTTTTGAGTTTTATAGTTTTTGCTCTAGTGCTTCACTTATCTTTTAGAGCACGGTGATGGATTTGTTTTATAGAAACTATTGTTCTCTCATGCTTCACTTAGATTATTTCGAGAGTCCTACAAAACAGCATGGTCATTTGCTTTAACTATGTTAGGCATTCAAGATTAGTAATTGTTTTCTTATGAGTGTGTTGAATACTATGAGAAGTTTGATACTAGATAATTGTTTTGAGATATGAAGATGGTGATATTATAGTCATGCTAGTTGAGTAGTTTTGAATTTGAGAAATACTTGTGTTAAAGTTTGTGATTCCCGTAGCATGCACGTATGGTGAACCGTTATGTGATGAAGTCGGAGCATGATTTATTTATTGATTGTCTTCCTTATGAGTGGCGACCGGGGGCGAGCGATGGTCTTTTCCTACCAATCTATCCCCCTAGGAGTATGCGCGTAATACTTTGCTTTTATAACTTGTAGATTTTTGCAATAAGTATATGAGTTCTTTATGACTAATGTTGAGTCCATGGATCATACGCACTTTCTTCCTCCCACCATTGCTAGCCTCTCTAATACCGTGCACCTTTTGCCGGTATCATACACCCACCATATACCTTCCTCAAAACAGCCACCATACCTACCTATCATGGCATTTCCATAGCCATTCCGAGATATATTGCCATGCAACTTACCACCGTTCCGTTTATTATGACACGCTCCATTATTGTCATATTGCTAGCATGATCATGTAGTTGACATTGTATTTGTAGCAAAGCCACCATTCATAATTATTTCATACATGTCACTCTTGATTCATTGCATATCCTGGTACACCGCCGGAGGCATTCACATAGAGTCATATTTTGTTCTAAATATTGAGTTGTAATTGTTGATTTGTAAGTAAATAAAAGTGTGATGATCATCATTTTTAGAGCATTGTCCCAAGTGAGGAAAGGATGATGGAGACTATGATTCCCCCACAAGTCGGGATGAGACTCCGGACTAAATCAAAAAAAAATGATTAGAGAAAAAGAGAGAAGGGACAATGTTACTATCCTTTTACCACACTTGTGCTTCAAAGTAGCACCATGATCTTCATGATAGAGAGTCTCCTATGATATCACTTTCATATAATAGTGGGAATTTTTCATTATAGAACTTGGCTTGTATATTCCAATGATGGGCTTCCTCAAAATGCCCTAGGTCTTCGTGAGTGATACGTCTCCAACGTATCTATAATTTTTGATTGCTCCATGCTATATTATCTACTGTTTTGGACATTATTGGGCTTTATTATCAACTTTTATATTATTATTGGGTCTAACCTATTAACCAGAGGCCCAGCCCAGAATTGTTGTTTTTTGCGTGTTTTAGGGTTTCGAAGAAAAGGAATATTAAACGGAGTCCAAACGGAATGAAACCTTCGGGAACGTGATTTTCTCACCGAATACAAATCAAGAGACTTGGACCCTACGTCAAGCCAATTAACAGGAGGCCACGAGGTAGGGGGGCGCGCCTGCCCCCCAGGCGCGCCCTCCACCCTCGTGGGCCCCCTGTTGCTCCATCGACGTACTTCTTCCTCCTATATATATCCACGTACCCCCAAATGATCAGATACGGAGCCAAAACCCTAATTCCACCGCCGCAACTTTCTGTATCCACGAGATCCCATCTCGGGGCCTGTTCCGGAGCTCCGCCGAAGGGGGCATCGATCACGGAGGGCTTCTACATCATCATCCAAGCCCTTCCGATGAAGTGTGAGTAGTTTACTTCAGACCTACGGGTCCATAGTTAGTAGCTAGATGGCTTCTTCTCTCTTTTTGGATCTCAATACAATGTTCTCCCCCTCTCTCATGGAGATCTATTCGATGTAATCTTCTTTTTGTGGTGTGTTTGTTGAGACTGATGAATTGTGGGTTTATGATCCAGTCTATCTACGAATAATATTTGAATCTTCTCTGAATTCTTTTATGTATGATTGGTTATCTTTGCAAGTCTTTTCGAATTATCAGTTTGGTTTGGCCTACTAGATTGGTTTTTCTTACCATGGGAGAAATGCTTAGCTTTGGGTTCGATCTTGCGGTGTCTTTTCCCAGTGACAGAAGGGGCAACAAGGCACGTATTGTATCGTTGCCATCGAGGATAACAAGATGGGTTTTTTATCATATTGCAGGAAACTATCCCTCTACATCATGTCATCTTGCTTAAGGCGTTACTCTGTTTTTAACTTAATACTCTAGATGCATGCTGGATAGCGGTCGATGAGTGGACTAATAGTAGTAGATGCAGGCAGGAGTCGGTCTACTTGTCTCGGACATGATGCCTATATACATGATCATACCTAGATATTCTCATAACTATGCTCAATTCTGTCAATTGCTCAATAGTAATTTGTTCACTCACCGTAGAATACTGATGCTCTTGAGAGAAGCCACTAGTGAAACCTATGGCCCCCGTGTCTCTTTCTCATCATATCAATCTCCATCACTTTATTATTGCTTTGCTTTTTTACTTTTCCTTTTACTTTTCACTTTGCATCTCTATACCAAAAATACCAAAAATATTATTTATCATCTCTATCATATCTCACTTTCGTAAGTGACCGTGAAGGGATTGACAACCCCTAAGCGCGTTGGTTGCGTTGAGCTATTGTTTTTGTGTAGGTACGAGGGACTCGTGGGTAGCCTCCTACTAGATTGATACCTTGGTTCTCAAAAACTGATGGAAATACTTAAGCTACTTTGCTGCATCATCCTCTCCTCTATGGGGAAATCCAACACAGTGCTCAAGAGGTAGCAGTGAGCAAGCGAGTTGGATGCACACCCACTTAGTTCCTTTTGTTGAGCTTTTATACACTTATAGCTGTAGTGCATCCGTTGCATGGCAATCCCTACTCACTCACATTGATATCTATTATTGGGCATCTCCATAGCCCGTTGATACACCTAGTTGATGTGAGACTATCTTCTCCTTTTTGTCTTCTCCACAACCACCATTCTATTCCACATATAGTGCTATGTCCATGGCTCATGCTCATGTATTGCGTGAAGATTGAAAAAGTTCGAGAACACCAAAAGTATGAAACAATTGCTTGGCTTGTCATCGGGGTTGTGCATGACTTAAATACTTTGTGTGGTGAAGATAGAGCATAGCCAGACTATATGATTTTGTAGGGATAACTTTATTTGGCCATGTTATTTTGAGAAGACATAATTGCTTAGTTAGTATGCTTGAAGTATTATTATTTTTATTTCTATTAAACTTTTGTCTTGGATCTTTCAGATCTGAATATTCATACCACAATTAAGAGAATTACATTGAAATTATGCCAAGTAGCATTCCACATCAAAAATTCTGTTTTTATCGTTTACCTACTCGAGGACGAGAAGGAATTAAGCTTGGGGATGCTTGATACATCTCCAATGTATCTATAATTTTTGATTGTTCCATGCTATATTATATTCTGTTTTGGAAATTATTGGGCTTTATTATACACTTTTATATTATTTTTGAGACAAACCTATTAACCGTAGGCCCAACCCAGAATTGCTGTTTTCTTGCCTATTTTAGAGTTTCGCAGAAAAAGAATATCAAACGGAGTCCAAACGGAATTAAACCTTCGGGAATGTGATCTAAAGGACTTGGACCCTACGTCAAGAAATCTACCAGGAAGGCACGAGGTAGGGGGCGCGCCTACCCCCCAGGCGCACCCTTGACCCTCGTGGGGCCCATGTTGCTCCACCGACGTACTTCTTCCTCCTATATATACCTACGTACCCCCAAACTACCAGATACGGAGCCAAAAACCTAATTCCACCGCCGCAACCTTCTGTACCCATCAGATCCCATCTTGGGGCCTTTTCCGGAGCTCCGCCGGAGGGGGCATCGGTCATGAAAGGGCTTCTACATCAACATCATAGCCTCTCCGATGATGTGTGAGTAGTTTACCTCAGACCTTCGGGTCCGTAATTATTAGCTAGATGAATTCTTCTCTCTCTTTGGATCTCAATACAAAGTTCTCCATGATTCTCGTGCAGATATATTCGATGTAATCTTCTTTTGCAGTGTGTTTGTTGAGACCGATGAATTGTGGGTTTATGATCAAGTTTATCTATGAACAATATTTGAATCTTCTCTGAATTCTTTTATGTATGATTGGTTATCTTTGCAAGTCTATTCTAATTATCAGTTTGGTTTGGCCTACTAGATCAATCTGTCTTGCAATGGGATAAGTGCTTAGCTTTGGGTTCAATCTTGCGGTGTTCTTTCCCAGTGATAGTAGGGGCAGCAAAGCACGTATTGTATTGTTTCCATCGAGGATAACAAGATGGGGTTTATATTATATTGCATGAGTTTATCCCTCTACATCATGTCATCTTACTTAAAACGTTACTCTGTTCTTTTGAACTTAATACTCTAGATGCATGCTGGATAGCGGTCGATGTGTGGAGTAATAGTAGTAGATGTAGGCAGGAGTTGGTATACTTGTCGCGGACGTGATGCCTATATACATGATCATACCTGATATTCTCATAAATATGCTCAATTCTATCAATTGCTCAACAGTAATTTGTTTACCCATCGTAATACTTATGCTCTCGAGAGAAGCCACTAGTGAAACCTATGGCCCCGGGGTCTATTTTACATCATATTAATCTCCCGTCAACAAGCTATTTCTGGCAATGTTTATTTTGCTTTCTTTACTTTGCATCTTTATCATAAAAATACCAAAAATATTATCTTATCATATCTATCATATCTCACATTCGTAAGTGATCGTGAAGGGATTGACAACCCCTTTATTGCACTGGTTGCGAGAATTTTATTTGTTTGTGTAGGTGCGAGGGACTCGTGCGTGGCCTCCTACTGGATTGATACCTTGGTTCTCAAAAACTGAGGGAAATACTTACACTGCTTTACTGCATCACCCTTTCCTCTTCATGGGAAAACCAACGCAGTGCTCAAGAGGTAGCATGTACCGGGAGTGCAATGAATCAAGAGTGACATGTATGATAAATTATGCATGGTGGCTTTGCCACAAATACGATGTCAACTACGTGACCATGCAAAGTAATATGACAATGATGAAGCGTGTCATGAATGAAATGGTGGAAAGTTGAATGGCAATATATCTCGGAATGACTACAGAAATGCCATAATAGGTAGGTATGGTGGCTGTTTTGAGGAAGATATAAGGAGGTTTATGTGTGATAGAGCGTATCATATCACGGGGTTTGGATGCACCGACAAAGTTTGCACCAACTCTCAAGGTGAGAAAGGGAAATGCACGGTACCGAAGAGGCTAGCAATGATGGAAAGGTGAGAGTGCGTATAATCCATGGACTCAACATTAGTCATAAAGAACTCACATACTTATTGCAAAAATCTACAAGTCATCAAAAACCAAGCATTACGCGCATGCTCCTAGGGGGATAGATTGGTAGGCAAAGACCATCGCTCGTCCCCGACTGCCACTCATAAGGAGGACAATCAAACAACACCTCATGTTTCAAATTTGTTACACAACGGTTACCATACGTGCATGCTAAGGGACTTGCAAACTTCAACACAAGTATTTCTCAAATTCACAACTACCAACTAGCACAACTCTAATATCACCATCTTTATATCTCCAAACAATTATCAAGTATCAAGCTTCTCCTAGTACTCAATGCACTTTTTATGATAGTTTTTATTATACCCATCTTGGATGCCTATCATATTAGGACTAATTTCATAACCAAACCAAATTACCATGCTGTTCTAAAGTACTCTCAAAATAATATAAGTGAAGCATGAGAGACCAATAATTTCTATAAAATAAAATCACCACCGTTCTCTAAAAATATATAAGTGAAGCACTAGAGCAAAATTATCTAGCTCAAAAGATATAAGTAAAGCACATAGAGTATTCTAATAAATTCCAATTCATGTGTGTCTCTCCCAAAAGGTGTGTAGAGCAAGGATGATTATGGTAAACTGATACGTCTCCGTCGTATCTATAATTTTTGATTGTTCCGTGCCAATATTCTACAACTTTCATATACTTTTGGCAACTTTTTATACTATTTTTGGAACTAACATATTGATCCAGTGCCCACTGCCAGTTCCTGTTTGTTGCATGTTTTTTTTGTTTCGTAGAATATCCATATCAAATGGAGTCCAAACGGGATAAAAACTGACGGAGATTTTTTTGGAATATATATGATTTTTGGGAAGAAAAATCCACGCGAGACGTTGCCCGAGGGAGGCACGAGGTAGGGGGGTGCGCCCCACCCCCTGGGCGCGCCCCTGACCCTCGTGGCCACCCCGTAAGGAGGTTGATGCCCTTCTTTGCCGCAAGAAAGCTAATATCCGGATAGAGATCGTGTTAAAATTTCAGCCCAATCGGAGTTACGGATCTCCGGGAATATAAGAAACGGTGAAAGGGCGGAATCTGAGAATGCGGAAACAGAGAGAGACAGAGAGACATATCCAACCTCGGAGGGGAAACCCTTCTCCCATCTAGGGAGGAGGTCAAGGAAGAAGAAGACGAAGGGGCCGCCTCTCCCCTTCTCTTCCGGTGACGCCGGAACGCTGCCGTGGCCATCATCATCACCATAATCTTCACCGATAACTTCACCGCCATCATCACCAACTCTTCCCCCCTCTATGTAGCGGTGTAACCTCTCTCTTACCCGCTATAATCTCTACTTAAACTTGGTGCTCAATGCTATATATTATTTCCCAATGATGTATGGCTATCCTATGATGTTTGAGTAGATCCGTGATGACCCACAAGTATAGGGATCTATCGTAGTCCTTTCGATAAGTAAGAGTGTCAAACACAACGAGGAGCAGAAGGAAACGATAAGCGGTTTTCAGCATGGTATTCTCTGCAAGCACTGAAATAATAGGTAACAGATAGTTTTGCGATAGGATAATTTGTAATGAGTAACAAGTAACAAAAGTAAATAAAGTGCAGCAAGGTGGCCCAATCCTTTTTATAGCAAAGGACAAGCCTAGACAAACTCTTATATGATGTAAAGCTCCCCCGAGGACACATGGGAATCTCGTCAAGCAGGTTTTCATCATGTTCATATGATTCACGTTCGGTACTTTGATAATTTGGTATGTGGGTCGACCGGTGCTTGGGTACTGTCCTTACTTGGACAAACATCCCACTTATGATTAACCTCTATTGCAAGCATCCGCAACTACAACAAAAGTATTAAGGTAAACCTAACCATAGCATGAAACATATGGATCCAAATCAGCCCCTTACGAAGCAACGCATAAACTAGGGTTTAAGATTCTGTTACTCTAGCAACACATCATCTACTTATTACTTCCCAATGCCTTCCTCTAGGCCAAAATAATGGTGAAGTGTCATGTAGTCGACGTTCACATAACACCACTAGAGGAGAGACAACATACATCTCATCAAAATATCGAACGAATACCAAATTCACATGACTACTAATAGCAAGACTTCTCCCATGTCCTCAGGAACAAACATAACTACTCACAAAGCATATTCATGTTCATAATCAGAGGGGTATTAATATGCATATAGGATCTGAACATATGATCTTTCACCAAATAAACCTACTAGCATCAACTACAAGGAGTAATTAACACTACTAGCAACCCACAGCTACCAATCCCGGACTTGGAGACAAGAATTGGATACAAGAGATGAACTAGGGTTTTGAGAGGAGATGGTGCTGGTGAAGATGTTGATGGAGATTGCCCTCTCCCGATGAGAGGAGCATTGGTGATGACGATGGCAATGATTTCCCCCTCCTGGAGGGAAGTTTCCCCGGGAGAACAGCTCCGCCAGAGCCCTAGATTGGTTCCGCCAGGGTTCTGCCTCGTGGCGGCGGAGTCTCGTCCGGAAAGATGGCTTATCATTTTTTCCTCATAGAAAGACTCCATATAGCAGAAGATGGCCATCGAAGGGCCACCTATGGGCCCACGAGGTAGGGGGCACGCCCAGGGGGTAGGGCGCGCCCCCCACCCTCGTGGGCAGGGTGTGTCCTAATACGTCTCCAATGTATCTATAATTTTTGATTGCTCCATGCTATATTATCTACTGTTTTGGACATTATTGGGCTTTATTATCCACTTTTATATTATTTTTGGGACTAACCTATTAACCGGAGGCTCCGCCCAGAATTGTTGTTTTTGCCTATTTTAGGGTTTCGAAAAAAGGAATATCAAACAGAGTCCAAACAGAATGAAACCTTCGGGAACGTGATTTTCTCACCGAACATGATCCAGGAGACTTGGACCCTACGTCAAGAAATAAAGGAGGAGGCCACGAGGTAGGGGGGCGCGCCTACCCCCCAAGCGCGCCCTCCACCCTCGTGGGCCCCCTGTTGCTCCACCGACGTACTCCTTCCTCCTATATACCTACGTACCCCCAAATGATCAGATATGAAGCCGAAACCCTAATTCCACCGCCGTAACTTTCTGTATCCACGAGATCCCATCTTGGGGCCTGTTCCAGAGCTCCACCGGAGGGGGCATCCATCACGGAGGGCTTGTACATTAACACCATAGCCTCTCCAATGAAGTGTGAGTAGTTTACCTCAAACCTTCGGGTCCATAGTTATTACCTAGATGGCTTCTTCTCTGTTTTTGGATCTCAATACAATGTTCTCCCCCTCTCTTGTGGAGATCTATTCGATGTAATCTTCTTTTTGCAGTGTGTTTGTTGAGATTGATGAATTGTGGGTTTATGATCAAGATTATCTATGAACAATATTTGAATATTCTCTTAATTCTTTTATGTATGATTGGTTATCTTTGCAAGTCTCTTCGAATTATCAGTTTGGTTTGGCCTACTAGATTGATCTTTCCTGCAATGGGAGAAGTGCTTAGCTTTGGGTTCAATCTTGCAGTGTCCTTTCCCAGCGACAGTAGGTGCAGCAAGGCACGTATTGTATTGTTGCCATCAAGGATAACAAGATGGGGGTTTTTATCATATTGCATGAATTTATCCCTCTACATCATGTCATCTTGCTTAAGGCGTTACTCTGTTTTCATGAACTTAATACCCTAGATGCATGTTGGATAGCGGTCGATGAGTGGAGTAATAGTAGTAGATGTAGGCAGGAGTCGGTCTACTTGTCTCGGACGTGATGCCTATATACATGATCATACCTAGATATTCTCATAACTATGCTCAATTCTGTAAATTGCTCAACAGTAATTCGTTCACCCACCATAAAATACTTATGCTCTTGAAAGAAGCCATTAGTGAAACCTATGGCCCCCGGGTCTATCTTCATCATATTAATCTTCCCATACTTAGTTATTTCCTTTGCCTTTTACTTTGCTTTTATTTTACTTTGCATCTTTATCACAAAAATACAAAACATATTATCCTATCATATCTATCAGATCTCACTCTCGTAAGTGACCGTGAAGGGATTGACAACCCCTTATCACGTTGGTTGCGAGGAGTTATTTGTTTTGTGCAGGTACGAGGGACTCGCGTGTAGCCTCCAACTGGATTGATACCTTGGTTCTCAAAAACTGAGGGAAATACTTATGCTACTTTGCTGCATCATCCTTTCCTCTTCAAGGAAATCCAACGCAGTGCTCAAGAGGTAGCAAGAACATTTCTGGCGCCGTTGCCGGGGAAGTTCGCGCAAGTCAAGATTTGACTCCCGATAACGAGCCATTACTGGTGCTGTTGCCGGGGAGTCTACGTAAAAGTCAAACATACCAAGTACCCATCACAACCCTTATCTCCCGCATTACATTATTTGCCTTTTTCCTCTCATTTTCCTCTCCCCCACTTCACTCTTGCCATTTTATTCGCCCTCTCTCTCTATCCTCCCTCTCTTTCTCTATTTGCCTCTTTTTGCCCGTTTCTTGCTTGCTTGTGTGTTGGATTGCTTGCTTGTCACGATGGCTCAAGATAACACTAAATTGTGTGACTTTACCAATACCAACAATAATGATTTTATTAGCACTCCGATTGCTCCTCTTACCGATGCTGAATCTTGTGAAATTAATGCCGCTTTGCTGAATCTTGTCATGAAAGATCCATTTTCCTTCCTTCCTAGTGAAGATGCAGCTACCCATCTAAATAGCTTTGTTGATTTGTGTGATATGCAAAAGAAGAAAGATGTGGATAATGATATTGTTAAATTGAAGCTATTTCCTTTTTCACTTAGAGATCGTGCTAAAGCTTGGTTTTCATTTTTGCCTAAAAATAGTATTGATTCTTGGAACAAGTGCAAAGATGCTCTTATCTCTAAGTATTTTCCTCTCGCTAAGATCATCTCCCTTAGAAACGATATTATGAATTTTAAGCAACTTTATCTTGAACATGTTGCACAAGCTTGGGAGAGGATGAAATTAATGATACGTAATTTCCCTACTCATGGTTTGAATTTGTGGACGATTATACAAACTTTTTATGCCGGATTGAATTTTGCTTCTAGAAATCTTTTAGAGTTGGACGCGGGAGGCACTTTTATGGAAACCACTTTAGGAGAAGCTACTAAACTCCTAGATAATATTATGGTTAATTATTCTCAATGGCATACTGAAAGATCTACTAATAAAAAGGTGCATGCGATAGAAGAAATTAATGTTTTGAGTGGAAAGATGGATGAACTTATGAAATTATTTGCTAGTAAGAGTGTTTCTTCTGATCCTAATGATATGCCCTTGTCTACTTTGATTGAGAATAATAATTAATCTATGGATGTGAATTTTGTTGGTAGGAACAATTTTGGTAACAACGTGTATAAGGGAAATTTTAATCCTAGGCCTTATCCTAGTAATCCCTATAATAATTATGGTAATTCCTACAACAATTCTTACGGAAATTATAATAATATGCCCTCTGATTTTGAATCTAATATTAAATAATTTATTACTTCGCAAAAGAATTTCAATGCTTTGATTGAAGAAAAATTGCTTAAGATTAATGAGTTGGCTAGGAATGTTGATAGAATTTCTCTTGATGTTGATTCTTTGAAACTTAGATCTATTCCACCTAAGCATGATATCAATGAGTCCCTCAAAGCCATGAGAATTTCCATTAATGAGTGCAAAGAAAGAACCGCTAGGATGCGTGCTAAGAAAGATGCCTTTATAAAAGCGTGTTCTTCTAGTTCCTATGAAAATAAAGATGAAGATATAAAAGTTATTGATGTGTTCCCTATTAAATCTTTGTTTTGCAATATGAATATTGATAATTATGGGACTGAATATGATCCACCTTTACCTAGAAGGCGTTCCAAAAATTCGGAGTTTTTAGATCTTGATGCTAAATTTGATGAAAGTGGGATTGAAGAAATTAAAACACTAGATGTTGCTAAACCCACTATTTTGGATTTCAAAGAATTTAATTATGAAAATTGCTCTTTGATTGATTGTATTTCCTTGTTGCAATCCGTGCTAAATTCTACTCATGCTTATAGTCAAAGTAAAGCGTTTACTAAACATATCGTTGATGCCTTGATGCAATCTTATGAAGAAAAACTTGAGTTGAAAGTTTCTATCCCTAGAAAACTTTATGATGAGTGGGAACCAACTATTAAAATTAAGATTAAAGATCATGAGTTCTATGCTTTATGTGATTTGGGTGCTAGTGTTTCCACGATTCCAAAGACTTTGTGTGATTTGTTAGGTTTCCGTGATTTTGATGATTGCTCTCTAAACTTGCACCTTGGGGATTCCACTATTAAGAAACCAATGGGAAGAACTAATAATGTTATTATTATCGCAAATAGGAATTATGTGCCCGTAGATTTTATTGTTCTTGACATAGATTGCAATCCTTCATGTCCTATTATTCTTGGTAGACCTTTCCTTAGAACGATTGGTGCAATTATTGATATGAAGGAAGGAAATATTAGATTCCAATTTCCGTTAAGGAAAGGCATGGAACACTTTCCTAGAAAGAAAATTAAATTACCTTATGAATCTATTATGAGATCCACTTATGGACTGCCTACCAGAGATGGCAATACCTAGATCTATCCTTGCTTTTTATTCCTAGCTAGGGGCGTTAAACGATAGCGCTTGTTGGGAGGAAACCCAATTTTATTTTTATTCCTTGCTTTTTGCTCCTGTTTAGTAATAAATAATTTACCTAGCCTCTGTTTTGGTTGTGTTTTTGTGTTTAATTAGTGTTTGTGCCAAGTAGAACCGTTGGGAAGACTTGGGGAAAGTCTTGTTAATCTTGCTGTAAAAAACAGAAACTTTAGTGCTCACGAGTACTGCTACCATTTTTATTTGGAAAGTGATATTTAGTTAATTCTTTTTGAAGATGATTAATAAATAAATTTCTCACGTCCAGCAATTTATTTTAGAATTTTTGGGGTTCCAGATCTTGCACTAGCTACAGATTACTACAGACTGTTATGTTTTTGACAGATTCTGTTTTTCGTGTGTTGTTTGCTTATTTTGATGAATCTATGGCTAGTAAAATAGTTTATAAACCATAGAGAAGTTGGAATACAGTAGGTTTAACACCAATATAAATAAAGAATGAGTTCATTACAGTAACTTGAAGTGGTCTTTTATTTTCTTTCGCTAACGGAGCTCACGAGATTTTCTACTTTAAGTTTTGTGTTGTGAAGTTTTCAAGTTTTGGGTAAAGATTTGATGGATTATGGAACAAGGAGTGGCAAGAGCCTAAGCTTGTGGATTCCCATGGAACCCCAAGATAATCTAAGGACACCTAAAAGCCAAAGCTTGGGGATGCCCCGGAAGGCATCCCATCTTTCGTCTACTTCTATCGGTAACTTTACTTGGAGCTATATTTTTATTCACCACATGATATGTGTTTTGCTTGGAGCGTATTTTATTATTTGAGTCTTTGCTTTTTAGTTTACCACAATCATCCTTGCTGTACACACCTTTTGAGAGAGCCATCCATGATTTGGAATTTTTTAGAATACTCTATGTGCTTCGCTTATATCATTTGAGTTATATAGTTTTGCTCTAGTACTTCACTTATATTTTTTAGAGCACGGTGGTGGAATTGCTTTATAGAAACTATTGATCTCATGCTTCACTTAGATTATTTTGAGAGTCTTAAATAGCATGGTAATTTGCTTAAATAATCCTAATATGCTTGGTATTCAAGAATAGTAAAAACTTTCTTATGAGTGTGTTGAATGCTATGATAAGTTCGATGCTTGATAATTGTTTTGAGATATGAAGATGGTGATATTAAAGTTGTGCTACTTGAGTAGTTGTGAATTTGATAAATACTTTTGTTAAAGTTTGTGATTCCCGTAGCATGCACGTATGGTGAACCGTTATGTGATGAAGTCGGAGCATGATTTATGTTTTGATTGTCTTCCTTATGAGTGGCGGTCGGGGAAGAGCGATGGTCTTTTCCTACCAATCTATCCCCCTAAGAGCATGCGCGTAATATTTTGCAATAAGTATATGAGTTCTTTATGACTAATGTTGAGTCCATGGATTATACGCACTTTTCTTCTTTCCACCATCGCTAGCCTCTCTAATACCGCGCACCTTTCGCCGGTATCATACAACCACCATATACCTTCCTCAAAACAGACACCATACCTACCTATTATGGCATTTCCATAGTCATTCCGAGATATATTGCCATGCAACTTTCCACCATTCCGTTTATTATGACACACTCCATCATTGTCATATTGCTTAGCATGATCATGTAGTTGACATCGTATTTGTGGCAAAGCCACCATTCATAATTCTTTCATACATGTCACTCTTGATTCATTGAATATCCCGGTACACCGCCGGAGGCATTCATATAGAGTCATATTTTGTTCTAAGTATCGAGTTGTAATTGTTGAGTTGTAATAAAATAAAAGTGTGATGATCATCATTATTAGAGCATTGTCCTAGTGAGGAAAGGATGATGGAGACTATGATTCCCCCACAAGTCAGGATGAGACTCTGGACGAAAAATAGAAAAATAAAATAAAAGAGGCCATATAAAAAAAGGAGAATAGTCCCAACTAAAAAAATGAGAGAAAAAGATAGAAGGGACAATGTTGCTATCCTTTACCACACTTGTGCTTCAAAGTAGCACCATCATATTCATGATAGAGAGTCTCTCATTTCGTCACTTTCATATACTAGTGGGAATTTTTCATTATAGAACTTGCCTTGTATATTCCAATGATGGGCTTCCTCAAAATGACCTAGGTCTTCAAGAGCAAGAAAGTTGGATGCACACCCACTTAGTTTCTTCTGTTGAGCTTTCATATACTTATAGCTCTAGTGCATCCGTTGCATGGCAATCCCTACTCACTCACATTGATATCTATTGATGGGCATCACCATAGCCCGTTAATACGCCTAGTTGATGTGAGACTATCTTCTCCATTTTTGTATTCTCCACAACCACCATTCTATTCCACATATAGTACTATATCCATGGCTCACGCTCATGTATTGCGTGAACATTGAAAAAGTTTGAGAATGTCAAAAGTATGAAACAATTGCTTGGCTTGTCATCGGGGTTGTGCATGATTTAAATACTTTGTGTGGTGAAGATAGAGCATAGCCAGACTATTTGATCTTGTAGGTATAACTTTCTTTTTCCATGTTATTTTGAGAAGACATGATTGCTTTGTTAGTATGCTTGAAGTATTATTATTTTTATGTCAATATTAAACTTTTATCTTGAATCTTTCGGATGTGAATATTCATACCACAATTAAGAAGAATTACATTAAAATTATGCCAAGTAGCACTTCACATCAAAAATTATCTTTTTGATCATTTACCTACTCGAGGACGAGCAGGAATTAAGCTTGGGGATGCTTGATACGTCTCCAACGTATCTATAATTTTTGATTGCTCCATGCTATATTATCTACTGTTTTGGACATTATTGGGCTTTATTATCCACTTTTATACTATTTTTGGGACTAACCTATTAACCGGAGGCCCAATCCATAATTGCTGTTTTTTTGCCGATTTTAGGGTTTCGAAGAAAAGGAATGTCAAACGGAGTCCAAACGGAATGAAACCTTCGGGAACATGATTTTCTCATCGAACATGATCTAGGAGACTTGGACCCTACGTCAAGAAATAAAGGAGGAGGCCACGAGGTAGGGGGGCGCGCCTACCCCCCAGGCGCGCCCTCCACCCTCGTGGCCCCCTGTTGCTCCACCGACGTACTCCTTCCTCCTATATATACCTATGTACCCCCAAATTATTAGATACGGAGCCAAAACCCTAATTCCACCACCGTAACTTTCTGTATCCACGAGATCCCATCGTGGGGCCTGTTCCGAAGCTCCGCCGGAGGGGCATCCATCACGGAGGGCTTCTACATCAACACCATAGCCTCTCCGATGAAGTGTGAGTAGTTTACCTCAGACCTTTGGGTCCATAGTTATTATCTAGATGGCTTCTTCTCTCTTTTTGGATCTCAATACAATGTTCTCCCCCTCTCTTGTGGAGATCTATTCGATGTAATCTTCTTTTTGCGGTGTGTTTGTTGAGACCGATGAATTGTGGGTTTATGATCAAGACTATCTATGAATAATATTTGAATCTTCTCTGAATTCTTTTATGTATGATTGGTTATCTTTGCAAGTCTTTTCGAATTATCAGTTTGGTTTGGCCTACTAGATTGATCTTTCTTGCAATGGGAGAAGTGTTTAGCTTTGGGTTCAATCTTGTGGTGTCCTTTCCCAGTGACAGTAGGGCAGCAAGGCACGTATTGTATTGTTGCCATCGAGGATAACAAGATGGGGTTTTTATCATATTGCATGAATTTATCCCTCTACATCATGTCATCTTGCTTAAGGCGTAACTCTGTTTTCATGAACTTAATACTCTAGATGCATGTTGGATAGCGGTTGATGAGTGGAGTAATAGTAGTAGATGCAGGCAGGAGTCGGTCTACTTGTCTCGGACGTGATGCCTATATACATGATCATACCTAGATATTCTCATAACTATGCTCAATTCTGTCAATTGATCAACAGTAATTCGTTCACCCACCATAAAATACTTATGCTCTTGAGAGAAGCTACTAGTGAAACCTATGGCCCCCGGGTCTATCTTCATCATATTAATCTTCCAATACTTAGTTATTTCCTTTGCTTTTATTTTACTTTGCATATTTATCACAAAAATACCAAAAATAATGTCCTATCATATCTATCAGATCTCACTCTCGTAAGTGACCATGAAGGGATTGACAACCCCTTATCACGTTGGTTGTGAGGAGTTATTTGTTTTGTGCAGGTACGAGGGACTCGCGCGTAGCCTCCTACTGGATTGATACCTTGATTCTCAAAAACTGAGGGAAATACTTACGCTACTTTGCTGCATCATCCTTTCCTCTTCATGGAAATCCGACGCAGTGCTCAAGAGGTAGCATGGCCCGCCTGGTGAACTTTTTGTGCTCAGTATTTGTTATATATTTTGAAAATGACTTTCGTGAAGTTTCAGGACTTTTGGAGCTGTGCAGAATAGGTCTCTAATATTTTCTCCTTTTCCAGCCCAGAATCCCAGCTGTCGGCATTCTCCCTCTTTATGTAACCTTGTAAAATAAGAGAGAATAGGCTCCGGAGGCCTGCCAGGGGGCCCATGAGGCAGGGGGCGGGCCCCCACCCTCGTGGATGGTGGGTGGCCCCCCTATGGTGCTTCCTTCCCCCAATATTTTTTATATATTCTGAAAATGACTCCCATGGAGTTTCAGGACTTTTGGAGCTGTGCAGAATAGGTCTCTAATATTTGCTCCTTTTCCAGCCCAGAATTCCAGCTGCCGGCATTCTCCCTCTTCATGTAAACCTTGTAAAATAAGAGAGAATAGGAATAAGTATTGTGACATAATGAGTAATAACAACCCATAATGCAATAAATATCGATATAAAAGCATGATGCAAAATGGACGTATCAACTCCCCCAAGCTTAGACCCCGCTTGTCCTCAAGCGAAAGCCGAAATCGAAAAATATGTCCACATGTTTAGAGATAGAGGTGTCGATAAAAATAAAATACGGACATGAGGGCATCATGATCATTCTTAGAACAGCAACTTATATAATTCTTGTCATATGATCTCTTATGCTAGAGTAACAATTCAATCAGAATTTCAAGTATGAATCATAAACTTCATTGAAAACTAACAAACTATAATCTCAGTCATTGGAGCAATTGCAATTTATCATAATATAGGAAAGAGTCAATATAAGAGCTTTTCAGCAAGTCCACATACTGAACTATCATTTAGTCTTTCACAATTGCTAACACTCACGCAATACTTATGGGTATGGAGTTTTAATCGGACACAGAGAAAGATAGGGGCTTATAGTTTTGCCTCCCAACGTTTTACCTCAAGGGTAATGCCAAAAATAATAGTTTATGAAAACTCACATCCAATTAGCCATATATACCAGGATCTTTCCAACATGTTGTGCTTGCCAAAAGATAAAATGTAAAAAGGAAGGGTGAAGATCACCATGACTCTTATGTAAGGTAGGAGATAAAAGTAAAAGATAGGCTCTTTGCAGAGGGAAGTAGAGGTTGTCATGCGCTTTTATGGTTGGATGCACAAAATCTTAATGCGAAAGAACGTCACTTTATATTGCCACTTGTGATATGGACCTTTATTATGTAGTCTATCGCTTTTATTTCTTCCATATCACACAATCGTATAAAGCTTATTTCCTCCACACCAATCAATCATACATATTTAGAGAGCATTTTTTATTGCTTGCACCGATGACAACTTACTTGGAGGATCTTACTCAATCCATAGGTAGATATGGTGGACTCTCATGGCAAAACTGATTTAAGGGTGTTTGGAAGCACAAGTAGTATCTCTACTTGGTGCAAAGGGTTTGGCTAGCATGAGGGGGAATGGCAAGCTCAACCATGTTGGATGATCCGTGACAATATAATTTATCTCAGATGTAAGAAAACACAACCCATTACGTTGTCTTCCTTGTCCAATGTCAACCCTTTAGCATGTCATATTTTAATGAGTGTTCACAATCATAAAAGATGTCCAAGATAGTGTATTTATATGTGAAGACCTCTCTTTATTTATTACTTCCTATTAATTGCAACGATGACCAAAACTATGTCTGTCAACTCTCAACAACTTTTATTCATCATACTTTTTATATGTGAGCTCATTACTCGCCATAAGATCCATATGATCTCTTTGTTCCTGTTTTATTCATTCTCTTTTCGTTTATTCCCTTAAGATCATGGCAAAATAATCAATCCCTTGAGTAAACGCTAATCTTTATTATATAGCTCACAGACTCGATTACGTAGAAGGATCATAAAGCAAAACTCACAACTAGATCATACTAAGAACTTTTATTCTACTAGATCAAAATATTATCAAAAGGATCAAACTAAGAAAAACGGTAAAGATAAAAGTGATGGTGATACGATACTGGGGCACTCCCCCAAGCTTGGCAGATGCCAAGGGGAGTTCCCATACCCATGTGATTATGTGTCCTTTGTTGGTGAAGAAGATGGTGATGATGATGGGTAGGCGCACATTGAGCGTAGGAGGTCTTCCAACTTGCGGATAATGCCCTTGAGTGCGATGATATGCTCCTTCAACAAAATATTTTCATGTGTGAGATACTTGTTTTGTATACGAGCTAGTTCAATCATCTTGAAAGCTTCAATCTCAGTTGGGGTCAGAAGATTGTGATCAAGTTGAAGGATGCCTTCTGTTGCCGGAACATGGTCCTCCGTGGCCTTCTTGATCCCTTCATCCTTGTTGATCTCCATGGGTTCTTCTCTCTTCAGCTCTATCTTTGTTGGAGTAAGTGACCACGGGTAGCCTAGCCGGCTCCCCCTGGCCTTTCTGAAAAAATTACGAGCCGATCCGGCTCTCAAGAAACCAAGACATGGGGCTGCCTTCCCCTGGCCGGCTGTCTCCCAGGCCGTCTATTAGAAGGCGGCCCGACTTCAGCCCTCATGAAGAAAGCCGCGGGAGGGCCGGCTCCGAGGAGCCGACTGCGAGAAGGCCGACTCCAAGGAGCCGGCTCCCATAAAGTGGTCAAGACCGTACCCGCGAAGTCTGCATCCACCTAACGGCGATGTGACGGGGCGTGTCTACAGTGAAGCCTGCCACCCCCGAATCCCGGAGCGCGCCTGGCACAGTGCGCCGTACGGGTGGCCATGACCCGTCTGACGCAGCACTGTTGCCACGTTGACCCTGACGTCATCCACGACGGGCTACCAGTACGGCCCACGGGTGGTGGGCCCCTTCGGACAGAGAGACACCCGAAGGCGGCCTGGCCTCCCCCAGTCGGCCCAAGACGGAACCAGCTCTCTCCTGCCGGCTTGCCACTCCCTCGAAGGAGGCGCCCCATTAAGGAGACAAGACGCGGTGAGGCTATGGTGGTCACCCGCCGGACGGCAGCACTGTAGCCACGCTTACCTCGGCGAAGCCCTCGTCACCAAGATTGAGCAACAGTGACCAGCCACCGACAAGGCCCTGGATAGTGGGGCCTGCCTGTCTACCAAGGAGCCGGTAGCCGGCGGGACCCATCGGCCGGCGGGCACCAGCAGCCGGCGCAGAAGCCGGAGAGTGAAGACACAGACGGCTGGGCCTCACGCCCAGCCGGATTACCATTGTACCCCCGGGGGGTAGGCCTATATAAACCCCCCCGGACACCCATGCAAAGGATTGATCCCTGCTAGTTTTAGACACCACGTAGGGAGGAGAACAGAGCAAGCAGAGCCCTTCTTCCTCCTCTCGCCAAACAGCTCAAGGAGCATTGTGTAGCTACTTGTTTGTCTAGTGATCATGCGGAGACCCCGCAGAGCAGCAGTAGGGGTGTTATCTCCACGGAGAGGCCCGAAGCTGGGTATGATTCGCCGGCGTGCATGTCTTCGCCTCATCCCGTTTCCAGGCACCGATGATGTTTTACTGGCTCCCACAGCGATTAGCCACCCGTTGGCATATGTCGCACCTACCACCCGACATTTGGCGCCCACCGTGGGGCCAGGTGCACCGTCGTCCGGAGACCTGTTCTGGACAGGAACCTTCTTCCTCCCCCACGAGCGTAGCCAGCCCGGCACGCCCGATGGCGCTTGCCACGACGCGCTGCAAGGCGTCACAAACGCCTGCGCAGCGAGCAGCCTCGCTGATCTCCTCGACAAGACCCTCATCTCCGACGAGCCCGCCTCCGACGCGGGCACCGACCACCTCGTCAACCTCCTCGGCCGGCTCCATGTCTCCGGCGAGCCTGCAGTGGACTTGGAGTCGGTTGGCTCCACCGATCCGATGCCTGTCGACTCCGACACGGCCTCATTCGACACCTTCCCCACCAACGTCACGATCTACAACGACCCGCTTCCCCGAGCCGATGGCTGCAGCGCTGTCACCACCGAGGTGATGGTCATCGGCCACGACGGCGCTGCTGACGAAAGTGCCCACGACGCCCCGCACGCGGCGGTCCACGACTTGTCCATCCCCCTCCCGGCCGACGCCGACGCTGAAGCACTGGAGGCTCGCCGCCTCGCCCTCCTCACGGAGGGCCGGAAGTTGGTTTCCATGAGACGCCTCGCTGAGGCCCACCGACGCGAGGCCAACCGTGCCGCCTTTGGCACGCCGCCCCCAGGCGGGCCCAGCCGGGTCGGCATTGTCAGACAGCGCGGCGCTGTCGTTGCCGACACGTTAGGAGTCGACCGCCCAGTCTACGCCAGTCCACTCGAGAACCTGCGCGCCGCCCAGGTGGCCGTAGACGAGCTAGACGTACTGGGGGCCGAAGAACTCCCCCACATGACCCGATGCATCCAGCAGCTGATCGATGCTGCCGCGCAGCGGCACGAAGCCGACGCCCACGCGGAAAGCCCTCCCCCGCGCCGAGATCATGGCGCGAAGTCCCGGACGCCGACTGCGGGTAGAGACCGCGCACGGCGCGAGAAAGAGCCGGCTGCCAGCTGAAGCCAAACCCGGATCTCCATCGAGCGAGACGCAGAAGGCCATCCTCGGGCCGTGGAGTGGCGGGGCAACCCGCCTCCGCCTCGGCCCCGTGGAGAGAGATATCCCACCCCTCCGCCTATGGCGCATCCGACTCTCAGCGGCCGACTAGGTCGCTGCGAAGGAGTCGGCGAAAACGACGCCTGCCATCGGATCGACCGCCTGGCGCGATCCCTGGCACTGGAAGAAGAAGATGATGTCGGTCCACCTTGCTTCGGCCCCCGCATCCGCGACGAGCCCTGCCCCAAAGGGTTCTCGCTCCCAAGAGACACGCCCAAGTACAACGCCTCCGTGAAGCCGGAAGATTGGTTGATCGACTACTCCACGGCGGTTAGCATAGCCAACGGCAACCGGCGCATTGCCGTGAAGTACGTGCCCCTCATGCTGCAAGGCACGGCGCGGACCTGGCTCAAAAGCCTCAAACCACACAGCATCAACAGCTGGCTAGATTTCACAGAAGCTTTCGTCCGCAACTTCACCAGCACCTACAAGCAGGCTCCCAAGCCCAGACAGCTCTCCTTGTGCGTACAAGGCCCCACCGAGTCAACTCGCGATTACCTCACGCGTTGGGCCGAGCTCCGCAACTCTTGCGAAGGGGTGCATGAGGTGCAAGCCATAGAATACTTCACAGCCGGGTGCCGAGAAGGCACCCTCCTCAAGCACAAGCTTCTCTACAACGAGCCGACTACCCTCGACGAGCTTCTGGACATAGCGGACAAGTACGCCACCGCCGACTCCTCAATGAAGACCGAGCTCCGGGTAGACGCGTCCAGAAAAGTACTCAACCCGGCGCCCAAGACGCCGGCTGGGGATTCCGGCCGACGCCCACACTCGAACGACCACAAGTGCAAGGGCCCCGCACCGCCTCCCGCCAGTCGGCAGGTGGCCACAGTCAAAGACGTGCCGCCCGAAGGGCGGCCCGCACCCAAGAAACCCAAGGGCGGTAGGCCGGCTTGGCAGCCGGCCTTCTCCTACGAGCAAACTCTCGACACCCCGTGCAAGTTCCACAGTGGCGCGAAGCCGTCCAACCACACAACCCGAAAGTGCCATTGGCTCGCCCGAATCTCCAAAGGTGAAGGGCTCGCGCTGCCTCCGCCTACCGGCCCGCCGCCTCTGGTTCCGCCGCCGCCGGCCGCTCAGCCCGCAGTCGGAGCCGTGCATGATGAGTTCCCCGACGAGCATGCCGGCTATATCGTCTTTACAAGCCAGCCCGAAGACCGGCGCAGCAAACGCCGAGAGAACCAGGAAGTCAGCATGGTTGCTGCCAACCCCGCCGAGCACATGCACTGGTCGGAAAAACCTATCAGCTGGAGCCAGGCCGACCACCCAGAGGTGATGCCGTCTCCCGGCTCTTACGCGTTGGTTCTGGATGCCACCCTTGCAACGGACAGACGCGCCGCCCGCTTCTCCCGTGTGTTGATAGACGGCGGGAGCAGCATCAACATCTTGTACCGTGACACCCTGGAGAAGCTAAACGTCAAGACGAGGAAACTCATGCCTACTCGGACAGTGTTCCTTGGCATCGTACCCCGCCTGCACCCCCATTGGCAAGGTCAAGATTGATGTACTTTTTGGGGACAAGGAGCATTTCCGCCGGGAAGCGATCTGGTTTGAAGTGGTGGACCTGGAGATCCCTTACCATGCATTGCTTGGCACCAAAGGCGTCATCACCGTAGCCGGCGATTACAAGAAGTCCTCTGAGTGCGCAGCAGCCAGCAGCCGGCTGGCCGAGTCCCTTGTGATTGCCGAAGAAAAGAAGATGTTGGACCGAGTCGCAGCCATAGCCTGCAAGCAGTCGGCCTTGTCCCCCGATCCCAAGGAGCATGATGCTCAAGGATCTTTCCAGCCGGCCAAGGAGACGAAGAAGATACCTCTTGACCCCGAGCACCCAGAGAGGTTTGCCGTCATCGGGGCAAACCTAAACAGCAAATAGGAAGGCGAGCTCGCCGATTTCCTCCATGAGAATCGGGACATCTTTGCATGATCCCCCAAGGACATGCCGGGCGTTCTGAAGGAATTCGCCGAGCACAAATTACACGTCCGAGAAGACGCAAAGCCAGTCAAACAACCCCTCCGCCGACTATCGGAGGAGAAACGCAGGATTGTGGGAGAGGAGATAGCCCGGCTTCTGGCAGCCGGCTTCATTATGGAAGTTTTCTTTCCAGAGTGGCTCGCCAACCCGGTCCTCGTGCTAAAGAAGAACAACAAGTGGCGCATGTGTATAGACTACACAAGCCTTAACAAGGCCTGCCCCAAAGATCCCTTTGCTCTGCCAAGGATTGACCAAGTGATAGACTCCCGGCCGGATGCGAGCTGTTGAGTTTCTTGGATGCTTACTCAGGGTATCACCAGATAAAGTTAGATCCGGCAAACCGCCTTCATCACGCCATTCAGAGCCTTCTGCTACCTGACTATGACATTCGGCTTGAGAAATGTCGGTGCCACTTTTCAGCGTTGCATGCAGCAGTGCCTCCTCAAGCAACTCGGCAGAAATGCCCACGTCTATGTAGACGACATTGCGGTGAAGACGGAGAAGCGCGGCACCTTGCTGGAAGACCTCAAGGAAACATTTGAGAACCTACGCCGGTTCCAAATCAAGCTTAACCCCGAGAAATGCGTGTTCGGAGTACCCGCCGGCCAGCTCCTAGGCTTCCTGGTCTCCGAACGCGGCATCAAATGCAACCCAGTAAAGATCAAGGACATTGAGAGAATGGCGATTCCCACCAAGCTTCGAGACATCCAGAAGTTCACTTGGTGCTTGGCCTCCCTAAACCGCTTCATCAGCCGGCTCGGAGAGAAAGCTCTCCCCCTCTACCGCCTCATGAAGAAGACCACTCACTTCGAGTGGAACGACCAAGCTGACCAAGCTTTCCACGAGCTGAAAAGATGCTCCTCTACATTGCCGCAACCAGCCGGGTGGTCAGCACCGTCATCGTAATCCAATGCCGAGAAGAAGGCCGAGACCAGCCGGTCCAGAGGCCAGTGTACTATTTGAGCGAGGTGCTATCTACCTCGAAGCAGAACTCCCCGCACTACCAGAAGATGTGCTACGGCGTGTACTGCGCCGCCAAGAAGCTGAAGCCCTACTTCCAAGAGCATCCCATTACGGTTGTATGCACCGCCCCGCTGGCCGAGATCATAGGCAGCCGGGATGCATCCGGCCGGGTGGCGAAATGGGCCATCGAGCTAGCCCCCTATACGATCTTCTACCAGCCTCGCACCGCCATCAAGTCCCAAGCATTGGCCGACTTCCTCGTTGACTGGGCCGAGACCCAGTACCTGCCGCCGGCTCCCGACTCCACTCATTGGCGCATGCACTTCGATGGGTCCAAGATGCGCACCGGCTTGGGAGCCGGCATCGTCCTCACCTCTCCCAAAGGCGACAAGCTCAGATACACGCTGCAAATCCACTTTGCTGCCTCCAACAATGTAGCCGAGTATGAGGCGCTCATACACGGGCTCTGGCTTGCCAAAGAGCTCGGCATTCACCGGATCCTATGTTATGGCGACTCGGACTTGGTGGTCCAGCAATCATCCGGCGACTGGGACGCCAAGGACGCAAATATGGCAAGCTACCACTTCCTCGTTCAACATATCAGTGGGTATTTTGAAGGATGCGAGTTCCTCCACGTACCGCGAGCCGACAACGAGCCAGCTGATGCTCTGGCTCGAATAGGCTCCACTCGGCAAGCAATACCAACCGGAGTCTCTCTACAACGCCTCCTCAAGCCGTCTATCAAGCCGTCTCCGGAGTCTGATTCCATCTTCGTGCCGCCTGACCCCGACGCGGCCGGGTCCGGCTCGAAGAACCAAGCAGGTGGCCCGGGGACTTCGATAGTCGGCCAAGGGGTATCAGCAGGCGGCTCGGGGACTTCGGTAGTTACGCTCGACCCGGGGACTGCCTCACCCGGCTCGGGGACTGCGGTAGTTGGCCCGGAGACTACACCAACACAACAGGCGGCGGCCGACTCCAGCATTTCACCGCCCAGCCCGTCCGCCCTGGTCGCAGTAGCCGTTTTGGCAATAGAAGAAGTCGCAGCTCCGTCATGGGCTCAATCCATCCTCAACTTCCTAATAAACCAAGATCTGCCGGCTGACGAAGTAGAGGCAAGACAAGTCCAACGCCGAGCCAGAGCATACACAATCGTCAACAAAGAACTCGTCAAGCGCAGTGTCACTGGAGTCCTCCAGCGATGCGTCGAGCAAGAGAAGGGCATTAGAATCCTCAGAGACATCCACCAAGGAGAATGCGGCCACCATGCGGCCTCAAGATCACTTGTCGCCAAAGCCTTCCGCCATGGTTTCTTTTGGCCGACTGCTTTGGATGACGCCAAGGAGTTAGTTAAACATTGCAAAGGGTGCCAACTCTTCAGCTCCAAGCAACACATGCCGGCTTCAGCACTCAAGACCATTCCCCTCACTTGGCCCTTCGCCGTTTGGGGACTGGACATGGTGGGCCCATTCAAGACGGCACGCGGCGGCATGACACATCTGCTTGTCGTCGTGGACAAATTCACCAAATGGATTGAAGCAAAGCCGATCAAGAAGCTGAATGGGCCGACTGCCGTCACATTTATCGCAGATATAACAACTCGGTACGGCTTGCCACACAGCATCATCACCGACAATGGCACAAATTTCGCCAAGG
This sequence comes from Triticum dicoccoides, assembly GCF_002162155.2. Classification (NCBI taxonomy): domain Eukaryota; kingdom Viridiplantae; phylum Streptophyta; class Magnoliopsida; order Poales; family Poaceae; genus Triticum; species Triticum dicoccoides. The sequence continues at coordinate 75,746,970 of NC_041380.1, read as the reverse complement.
GAGCCTTGGCACGTTTCTGCGCGACGCAAGGCATCCGGTTGGATCTAGCATCCGTCACCCACCTGCAGTCAAACGGCCAGGTCGAGTGAGCCAACGGCCTCATCCTTTCCGGCATCAAGCCCCGACTGATCGTACCACTGGAGCGTTCAGCCGGCTGTTGGCTCGACGAGCTGCCGGCTGTCCTCTGGAGTCTGCGCACTACACCAAACAAGTCAACCGGCTTCACCCCTTTCTTCCTCGTGTATGGTGCCGAGGCGGTCATCCCAACTGACATCGAGTTCGACTCGCCTCGAGTAACCATGTACACGGAAGCGGAGGCCAAGGAAGCACGAGAAGACGGCGTCGACCTGCTGGAAGAAAGCCATCTGTTAGCCCTCAGCCGGTCCGCCATCTATCAGCAGGGCCTGCGCCGCTACTACAGCCGGAAGGTCAGGCCAAGATCCTTCCAAGAGGGCGATCTTGTGCTCCGGCTGATCCAGCGAACAGCCGGCCAGCACAAGCTCTCGGCCCCTTGGGAGGGCCCCTTCGTCATCAGCAGAGCCTTAGGCAACGAATCCTACTACCGGATCGACGCGCAGAAGCCGAAGGCACGAAAGAGAGACGACTCCGGCAAGGAGTCGGAACGACCATGGAACGCCAACCTCCTCCGAAGGTTTTACAGCTGAAATGCAGTATGTATCACGCTAACTCTTGTACTAAGTACAAGACAATAGGGCCCCCGAGGAGAGCTCGGGGACTGCCATCTTTTGTCTATAAATGAAAAGTATCATGCTTATGGCCTTGTCATTGCATTCACTTTTTTTCGTCCGGCACCGGGTTCGACTAGTCGGCCCGGGGACTGGCCGCCTGGAGTTATATTAGATGTCCTACCCGCAGTCAGACAAGTAGTGTGCCAGCTCCCAAGCCTTCTCTCGCCAAAAGTCGCAGTTCGAAGAACCGGCTGTCCGGCTGGCAAGAGTTAAGGGCAGGAACGGGTGCCCACATGAAAAACGGCTAGGGACTAATGGACTAATATAAAAAAGCCGGTTTTTCTCCCACCGCCGACCGGCTACCAGAGTAGTTGGCCGGTCGGCTTCCATTCACCTTGCTCCAATCTAAGAAAGCTCGAGTACTTGCCTTCCCAGAAGGGGAAGGCGGCAAAGGAAACAGCCTAAGGATAAAAAGCATACGTGAATGGAAACCAAACATGCAACGATAATATTTACATAAAAGACCTTCAAAAGGCCAGCATTCAACATAGTTTGGATACACCCCCAGTGGGTGGAACTGCGGAAGCTTAATAAAATTGTTCAGAAGGCAACAAACAGGAAAAACAAGGACGACAGATCAAGCCGGCGGAGCGACTGACGAGCCGGGCAGGTCGGTGGAGACGGCAGTGCCGGCTGGAGGAGTGGCCGGCTGGCGAACCTCGGCATGATCACCGCCTCCCGCAGAAGGCGTGCTTGCGCGCGCCTCGTTGCTGGAGGCACGGTCAGGCTGAGGCTGGCTGGCTGTTCCACCGGCCGGCTCGACGTCTTCGCTTTCCTCTCCGTTGTCGTCTTCGCCTTCGTCGCTGGAGGCGATCTCTTCTGTCGAGTCTTCACCCACCGCTGGGTCCAGCCCGAACCACTCCTCCGGCTGGGCAACGCTGTCATCATTAATCTCGGGAGTGAAGACACTGATGTCAGTACACTCGGCGATTGTTGATGCGCGTTGAGCGATAGCCGACCGCACCTCCGCTAGCTCTTCGTCGGCCTCCACCCGCCAGGTGCGCAGCTGGTCCAGGTTCAGCCCCAGATACCAAGCTTGGACGAACTCCAGCGCTCACCCAGCTCCAAGCCGGGCCGCCGACGCCTTCCAGGCCTCGAAGCGGCCAACCGCAACCTCCAGCCAGTCGGCTGTCCGACTTGGGGTGCGGGGAATCGTCTCGCTTGGCCAGAGGGCGGCCAACACCTGCGCTCCGGCGCGCTGGAGGCGGCGGATCATTCGATGAGCCGGCTGCAGCCGCGCTTGGACCGCCAAGAGTTGCTCTTCGAGCAACCGACTCGCATCCGGCGCGACTTCAGCCCCCGCCTGCCGGCGCGCTTCGCGATGGGCCTCGATGGTTTGGGCGGCGAAGACGGAGTAGCCAGGAAAGTAGTCTGCACAGAGAATAAAAAGCAGCTCAAGTTAGAACACAAGTCAGGCGGCAAGGGGCGGGCAAGGAGCGAGAAAAGCGACTTACCGTCGATCAAATCCTCAATACGACCGAAGCCTTCATTCAGCGCTTGCCTGGTCTCAGCCCAGCCTGCCGCTTCATTCTCGAACTCGGCCTTCAGGGCGGCTTCGTTATCCTGCGCCTTCTTCAGAGCCGCCTTGTGGCTCTCTCCTGGTCAGCCAGCTTCTTGGCCAGGCGGTCACGCTCCAGGACCAAGGCGTCGTACTCGGTTTCCTTGGCGCGAAGGGCGGCCTGCGCCTCGCTAAGCTGCCCCCTTAAGTCGGCATTGGCTTCTGCGAGCACGAAAGACAAAAGAAAAACTAGTAAGGTGAAGTCGTCAGGAAAGATCCGACCCGACTGCTCAGCAGTCGACCCGAATCTCGGGGACTACACCCAGTGGGTGCGCTGACGCGCCCCCACAGGAGATGAACGAAACCAAGTACGTACTCCGGCTGCTGATCAGGTCTTCGGTTCTCCGACCCAGCTCCTCAGCCTGGGAGTTGAAGGCGGCAGCACAGAGGTTATGATACTCCTGGGAGATTAGACAGGAGGCGAGAATAAGGTAGTCGTCAAGGAAGATCTGACCCGACTGCTCAGCAGTCGGCCCAAATCTCGGGGACTACACCTAGTGGGTGCGCTGACACGCCCCCACGGAAGAAATCAAGAGAACAAAGCAACCAAAGATAGAAGACTCACCCGGATGACGGCCCGCGTCGCAAGGAACTCCTGGGTGTATTGCTGCAGCGAGGCGGCTTGGGCCTGAAGCCGGTTCCGAACCTCTTGGGCCGCCACATTCAGCTCGCCCGTCCCACCGCTGGGAGTCCACTCGGACGTGCCGGTGCTGGCCGCCTCCAAGGCCTCCGCCGTTTGGCTGGCACCCGTAGCTCGGTGTGGCTCCGGTGCAGCGATGCCTCTCCCTGCGCGCTGGCGCATTGCCGGCTGCACCTCGAGGCCGGCTCCTGCTTCCAGCTCACCCCCAGCCGGCTGCTTTGGTGCCGCAGCCGACTGGCCACCTTGGCCCGCTCCGGTTGGCGCTGCCGGTGGTGCCCTCTCCACGAAGATCACAGAGTCCTCTCTCGGCTCCATCACCGGCGGTTCTTGGTCGACCTCCTCCAGCGGAGGCACAGGAATGTTGGGGGCCACGGCACGGAGGGGAATGGCTAGTAGCGGAGGTTGGTTGTGCGAAGCCTCCGCCTCCGTCTTTGCAGCTGCCGCCTCCGCCCGGGCCTTGGCTGCTGCATCGGCCTGCTCCTTCGTCGCCTGGGCGGCCTTTTGCTCCGCCGCCTCCCACTCCTCCTGCGCCTCTCGTGCATTCCGCTCCATGGCCTCCCTGAGGTCGGCACGGGGATCCACACAGTGAGAGCCTGAGGACCCTCCAGACGGCCCGACTACGGAGCCGCCCGGATCCCGCTCAAGGGAAAGCGGCGCCCTGTCCGGCGAGAAAAGAAAGGTTTAGAAGAGTTTTCAATCGAAAAGAAGAACAACAAAAATATGTATCCAAGCATTCGACGACTTACGCAGAGATTGCCTACGGCTGCTTCACCGCCTTGCGGAAGCGGGCAGCCTTCGCGGTCGCCTCATCTCGCTTGGTCGCCGCCGTGGAAGCCTTGGACTTCTTTGGCCGGCTGCCACAGAGGATCGACACGGCTCGGTGGTTCTGGGCGCCGCCGCCAGCAGCCGGCGCGGCGGACGAGCTCGCACCTTGATGATCAGGCGCCAGCTGGCGGCGCGGGGCGAATTTGACCTCGGCATCATCCGGCCAGTCCTTGAAGCCGGCCGTGAGCCCTGCACCTCTGGCCTCGTTGCTTTCCCCCACAATGGCGTCTTCCATGGCGGCCGCTCCTCGTCGGCGTCGTCCACCGTGCGGTCAGGGACGAGCTGGCGCTCTACCCCTGCGGCCCCGGTCGTCGGCGGAAGGAGAGGGTTCTGCTAGGGGCAAACCGACTGATCAAAGAGTCGGCTATCATGAGGCCGGCTACCAAAGGAAGAAAAGAAGAAAGAACTTACGACGGGCGGAGGGTTGGCGCGAGAGTATGGCCCCTTGCCATACCGCCAATCCTCGGCGAGCTTGCAGTTGGAAATATAGTTCACCATGTAGGAGACCTCCGCATGAGGCATCTCCCTGGTGCTCAGCCGGCATGGGTCTAAGCAGCCGCTCATCTGACAAACCATGTGAGGCCGGCTTTGGAGGGGAAGAACCCGGCGCTCCATGAAGGCGGCCACCAAGTCGGCTCCGGTCAGGCCCTCCGACTGGATCATCACCCGAAGCCGGGAGACGGCTGCGTTCCCGGCCTAAGACAACGACCTGGCCCGGAAGCTCCACGAAGGTCGCCTCCCAGCCGGCGGGCCGGCTTCATAAGCCGGCAGGTTGACATAGTCGCCTTGCTGCGCGACATTCTTCACGTAAAAGTATTACTTCTGCCAGAGCTTCACCGACTGGATCAGCGGGATGGGCGGGAACGGGTTGTTCTCGCTCGCCCGCCTCATGGCAATGAACGCTCTGCAAGGGGCGGGCACGCTCGCGACGACGGTGCCAAGCTTGCTTTGGAAGAATTCCGCCCAGAGCTCGAGCGTGGGGAGGACCCCAAGGAAGCCCTCGCACAGCGTGACGAAGGCCGACAGCAGCATCACCGCGTTGGGCGTGAGGTGATGCGGCTGGAGGTTGTAGAATTCGAGGAAGGCTCGGAGGAACCCGCTCGCTGGAAGGACGAAGCTGCGCAGGCAGTGCGAGCGGAAGATCACCCGCTCGCCCTCCTCCGGTGCCGGCGAAATCTCCTTCTCCGGCGCTAGAAGAACCTGAACGAAGTCCTCACCGGGCAGGCGTCGCGTCTGGCGGAGGAACGCGACGTGATCCTCATGGACGTTGGAGCCATCCCACGAGCTTGACAGTGCCATGGGGCAGCGTGGTGAGAAGCAAGACGACGCGGCGGTGGAGCAGTGCGGCAAAGAGTTACTGCGGCGGTGGGAAGGAGAAGAAGGAAGACGAGAAAGGGCAGAGTGAGGGAGAGCATGCGAGCCTCTGCCGCTCCCCCTCCTCCTCCTACTTATAGACCGCGCAGCGGAGCCGAGGAGGCGCGGCATGGGGGAACGTGGGGATCAACTGCGCCCACTCCCCCATGTCCCGCGATTATTACGCCTTGATGGCAGAATAAAACCGCCGCGAGAAGGCGAGCGGTCCATGTGGGCCGCAGATGATCCACGCTCGGGCTGAGGCCTAGTAGTGGCGGGCCCGGGCCTGCGGCGGCGTCCCGTCGCGCGCGTGCACTGGCAGGGTTTCCGTGCCACGTGGCCCGTGGGATGGCCTGCGGACAGCTCGCAGGTCGACCGCGTTCCCGCCTATGAGAAACGGAGCTCTCCGAAGTCGGCGCGCACAAGCAAAGCCGGCCCCTGAGGATAGGAAGCTGACCAAGCTTCTCGTCCCTTTATCAGCTTCGAAGCTCGCTCAGCTTCGGGGACTACTGTCGGAGTAAGTGACCACGGGAGGGCCGGCTATTGGAAGGCGGCCCGACTTCAGCCCTCATGAAGAAAGCCGCGGGAGGGCCGGCTCCGAGGAGCCGGCTGCTAGAAGGCCGACTCCAAGGAGCCGGCTCCCATAAAGCGGTCAAGACCGTACCCGCAAAGTCTGCATCCACCTAACGGCGATGTGACGGGGCGTGTCTACAATGAAGCCTGCCACCCCCGAATCCTGGAGCGCGCCTGGCACAGTGTGCCGTACAGGTGGCCATGACCCGTCCGGCGCAGCACTGTTGCCATGTTGACCCTGACGTCATCCACGACGGGCTACCAATACGGCCCACGGGCGGTGGGCCCCTTCGGACAGAGAGACACCCGAAGGCGGCCTGGCCTCTCCCAGTCAGCCCAAGACGGAACCGGCTCTCTCCCGCCGGCTTGCCACTCCCTCGAAGGAGGCACCCCATGAAGGAGACACGACGCGGTGAGGCTATAGTGATCACCCACCGGACGGCAGCACTGTAGCCACGCTTACCTCGGCGAAGCCCTCATCACCAAGATTGAGCAACAGTGACCAACCACTGACAAGGCCCTGGACAGTGGGGCCTGCCTGTCGACCAAGGAGCCGGTAGCCGGTGGGACCCACCGGCCGGCGGGCCCCAGCAGCCGGCGCAGAAGCCGGAGAGCGAAGACACAGACAACTGGGCCCCACGCCCAGCCGGATTACCATTGTACCCCCGGGGGGTAGGCCTATATAAACCCCCCGAGACACCCATGCAAAGGATTGTACCCTGCTAGTTTTAGACACCACGTAGGGAGGAGAAGAGAGCAAGCAGAGCCCTTCTTCCTCCTCTCGCCAAACAGCTCAAGGAGCATCGTGTAGCTACTTGTTCATATAGTGATCATGCGGAGACCCCGCAGAGCAGCAGTAGGGGTGTTATCTCCACGGAGAGCCCCGAAGCTGGGTAAGATTCGCCGGCGTGAATGTCTTCGCCTCATCCCATTTCTAGGCACCGGCGATGTTTTACTGGCTCCCACAACGATAAGCCACCCGTTGGCATATGTCGCACCTACCACCCGACAATCTTCATTAGCCAAGCGTCGTTGCCCTCATTGTTGGAGGAGGAGGGAGACGACATGATGCTTAGCTTTGACAACCCTGGCAGAAAACAGCTCGAAACAAGAACAAGAGATTTTTGCGTGATACGGTGGTCGAAACCTTCGGGAGATTATATAATGATTTTTTACTGACCAAAATACATAACATGTAAGAAAACGGAGTCCGGAGAGCACACGAGGTGCCCACGAGGTAGGGGGGGTGCGCCCAGGGGGGTAGGGCGCGCCCTCCACCCTCGCGGAGCCCTTGTGTCCTTCTCGGACTGCTTCTTATTTTTTATTTTTCTAAATATTCCAGAATGGAAGAAAATTGCCATTAGAACTGTTTTGGAGTCGGTTTACTTACCGTACCACATACCTATTCCTTTTCGGAGTCTGAAACATTCCGAAAAGTGTCCCTTATGTCTTCCTCTGGGGTTACGGTTTCAATAACATTAGTTTCAACATTTATAGGATTACCTGAGATATAATGTTTAATTCTTTGACCGTTCACCACCTTCGGATTTGTGCCTTCGAAGTTGTTGATTTTTATGGCACCGGAACGATAGACCTCCTCGATAACGTAAGGACCTTCCCGTTTAGAGAGAAGTTTTTTGTAGCGACCAGACCTCAAACGTTCTGATCTCTATGCTCAGGTGTCATCCCTAGATCAGTAATGCTGACACCACAAAATACTTGGAGGATTTATAACAGAGTAGCAATCACACACTTACTACATCGAGTGTCTCAATAGAGAACTTATTACAATAAATATGGCTTAAGGCCATCTAATAACGATAACAGCGGAAGGCTTGGAAGATAAGTGAGTCCATCAACTCCAACGGCATCACTGAGTATAGAACCACGACCTAAAAACTCCTTAATCATCGTCTGAAAAGTCTGCAACATTAACGTTGCAGCCCGAAACGGGTCAGCACATGGAATATGCTGCCAAAGTAACACATAGAGAGTAATGGAATGCACAGCTATACTATATGCATATTTGGCTGGTGGAAAGCTCTATGGTTATAGTTTTGCGTAAAGCCAATTTTTCCCTACTGCAAAGGAATAAATTTTATTTAACTATCATGGTAGTTGTTAAACATTGAGAATGGTTGACAGCATTCTCAATCCCAATTAAGCATCGTCATTAACAAAACCCAACAAAATTAATTTAGAGTAACATGTTGAGATTCACATGATAATCCAAGTACTAGATACTCAAGATGTCCATAACCAGGGACACGGCTAACCATGATTAGTTCATACACTCTGCAGAGGTTTGTGCACTTTTCCCCACAAGACTCGATCGCCTCCGTTTGGTTTCTCGCACTACATGGTGTTTGAGAAGACGGATGACCGAGACATAGTCTTTCAGAAGTGCTAGCACCTTACGATGGATAGACCGTTACACCTACTTTCCCCTACATCTGCTAGTCTACCCTGTAAGAGTTCGCACAACTTAATCAACTATGCTAGAGCCCATAATAGCTTGTGGCTGCACACGGAAGTTTCTAGTATGAATAATCTCATGATCCCTTTGGGCCTGGGTGGCGGTCCATAAAGAAAAATAGGCAATCCTGGAGTACCTAGGTACCTCAATCCACCCAGATGTGTGTTTAAGTTGCCACCTTAGATAAACCATTAATTAACAAACTCACATCTGTCATGGAATCACTCACCCAATCCACGTCTACTAGCATAGCATGGCATAATGGCAAACGTAGAAGTAACTCCCAAAGGTTTGAAAATAAACAGGTAATAGGTACAACCTCAACTACTTCCCAATCCCACAATTTAATTAGATCCTAATCATGCAATGTTTGAGGATTGATCTAATGCAATAAAACTGGGTAGTAGGAGGTATGATCAAAGTCTTACTTGCCTTGCTGATGATCCGCGAAACCTAGAGATTCGAAGTAACAGGCGGCGCACTCTGGGTATTCTATCGCAAACAAACAAACAAGCATACAATAAGTATTCATTTAATGCACGTGTAAAACTCAAATAAGAGATCTAACCAGAAGGTTCAACTTAAGAACTCCGGTTTGCAAAAAGAATCAAATCAAAAAAGCAACGAAAGTCAAACGGCAAAAGAAACAGGCTTCGTTTACTATTCTAGATCTAGGGCAATTTTTACGGTGGCAAAAACTTGTTTAACTTGGTTAAACAGATAGAGGGTTTTGAGACGAAACTCCAGGCGCTTGAATCGCCTGATTCCGATAAACGAGCGAAAAGTTATACTAAAACGAAAATCGGATCAGGAATTGCGATCAGAAAAATCGCGGATTTAATCTGAGAAAAAGAAAAACGACGAACGTTCGCTAGAATGAACGAACGGATGAACGCTCGCTAATTAAATAAATCGGAAAAATCGATCTATTTAAAAAAAATCTAAACAAAAAAAATGACAAAACCGTCGGAAAAACCGAACGGTTTTTCAGAAAAAAGAAATAGGCGTCTAAAAAAATCTACCGGCAACTCCGGCGAGAACTCCGGCGGCGGCGGTGGGCGGCGGCGCAGCAGTGGGCGGCGGCGGTGGCAGCGGTAGGCGGCGCGGGCGGCGGTGCGGCGGTGGCGGCTAGGGCGGGGCTGGGGCTAGGGTTTAGGTGGGGAGGCTCCCGGGCTGGGCTCCCGGCTTATAAAGCCCGATCGGGCCTAGTGTCCAGGTCGGACACGGCTCGTAGGTCGGTTGTGTTTTTTTTAAATTATTCTGCGCAGAAAAACAAATAAAAGAAATACTAAACGGACTCCAAAAATCCCGAAATAAATTTTCCTGGGCTTCTAAAATCAAGCCGCACAAGGTGAACATTTATGTGGGGCCTAAATGCAATTGTGGAAAACACACATTTTTCCTAAATTCGAATAAAACAACAAAAAACTCCGAAATAGAACCTTATTTGATTTTATTATTAAATCCTCAATATTTCTTTATTTTGCGAAAGTCATTTTATTCCCTCTCTCATATTTTTGTAATAGAAATAATTGATGATAAAATAATTAAAATCAAATGATCCTATTCTCAAAATTTGAGAAAACTCAAATATGAAAATAACGAAATCCCCAACTCTCTCCGTGGGTCCTTGAGTTGCATAGCATTTCTAGGATCAAAACCAAAAGCAAATAAAATATGATATGCAATGATGATCTAGTGTACAACATTCCAAATTGAAAATTTGGGATGTTACAAACCTACCCCCCTTAAGATGAATATCGCCCTCGAGATTCGGGTTGGCTAGAAAATAGATGAGGGTGGTCCTTGAGCAAATCTTCCTCTCGCTCCCACGTGGCTTCATCCTCCATGTGGTGGCTCCACTGAACCTTGCAAAACTTGATAACCTTGCTGCGGGTGACTCGACTGGCATACTCTAGAATCTTAACTGGTTTCTCCTCATAGGTTAAATCGTTATGCAACTGAATTGCTTCCAATGGCACTGTGTCTCTCAAGGGTATGTCATCCATCTCCGCGTGGCACTTCTTCAACTGAGAAACGTGGAACACATCATGAACTCCTGACAATCCTTCAGGCAATTCCAACTTGTAGGCCACTTCTCCCATACGTTCCAATACTCCGTATGGTCCTACAAATCGTGGCGCTAACTTTCCCTTAACACCAAAATGCTTTGTTCCCTGAAGTGGGGATACTCGAAGATAAACTCTGTCTCCGACTTCGTAAATTGTCTCCTTGCGTTCAGAATCTGCATAACTCTTCTGTCTGGACTGGGCTACCTTAAGCCTATCGCGAATCAATTTCACCTTCTGTTCAGACTCCTTAATCAAATCAGGTCCAAACAACTGGCGGTCTCCAACTTCATCCCATGACAACGGTGTCCTGCACCTCCTTTCATACAAGGCTTCGAAAGGGGCCATCTTTAAACTGGATTAATAGTTGTTGTTGTAAGAGAACTCTGCATATGGCAAATTCTCGTCCCAACTAGATCCATAATCTAGCGCACAAGCTCTCAGCATGTCCTCCAAAATCTGATTGACTCTCTTGGTCTGTCCATCTATCTGTGGATGAAAAGTTGTGCTGAACTCTAGCCTGGTACCCAAAGTTTCGTGCAACTGATTCCAGAACTTTGAAGTAAACTGGGTTCCTCTATCTGATACTATACTCCTCGGAACTCCATGTAAGCATACAATCCTGGTCATGTATATCTTTGCCAACCTAGCACTGGTGTAAGTGGTCTTTACCGGGATGAAATGAGCTACTTTCGTCAACCGATCAACTACAACCCAAATCGAGTCGTAGCCGGAACGAGTCATGGGTAATCCCGTGATGAAATCCATGCCTAACTTATCCCACTTCCATTCGGGTATCGACAATGGCTGTAGCAATCCTGCTGGCTTCTGGTGCTCTGCCTTTACTCTCTGACATACATCACATACTGCTACGTACTCCGCAATATCCTTCTTCATTCCGGTCCGCCAGAAAATATCCTTCAAATCCAAATACATCTTGGTATTTCCTGGGTGAATCGAATATGGTGTGCCTCTTGCAGAATCAACTTCCTGATCTCCAGGTCATTGGGCACATAAACACGGTCTTCAAACCATAGGGTGTCATGCTCATCCTCACAAAATCCTTTAGCCTTCCCTTCGCTCATTTTCTCCTTTATAGAGGCAATCTCCTTGTCAGTCTTCTGAGCTTCTCTGATTCTATCCATCAAAGTTGACTGAATCTCCAATGCTGCTACATAGCCTCTCGGAACTATTTCCAAACATAGTTCACGAAGATCCTCGGCTAACTCCTTTGGTATTTCTCCCATCATTAGTGTATTGACATGGCTTTTACGGCTCAATGCGTCAGGTACTACATTAGCTTTTCCGGGATGGTAATGTAATCTCATATCATAATCCTTGATGAGCTCCAACCATCTCCTTTGCCTGAGGTTTAACTCCTTCTGCGTGAAAATGTATTTCAAACTCTTGTGGTCCGTATACACCTCATAATGATTTCCAATGAGGAAATGTCTCCATGTTTTCAATGCATGCACTACGGCTGCTAACTCCAAATCATGCGTAGCATAATTCAACTCATGATGCTTGAGCTGTCTTGAGGCATATGAAACAACTCTCCCTTCCTACATAAGCACTGCTCCAAGTCCTCGACGTGAAGCGTCGCAGTACACCTCATAGTCCTTGGTCTGGTCTGGCAGAATCAACACTGGTGAAGTAACCAAGCGTTTCTTCAACTCCTGGAAACTAGCCTCACACTCCTCGATCCATATGAACTTGGTATCCTTCTTCAACAACTCAGTCATAGGCTTTGCAATCTTTGAGAAATTCTCAATAAATCTCCGGTAGTATCCTGCGAGTCCAAGGAAACTCCGGATCTCGCCAACTATGGTTGTTGCTTCCCACTTGGTCACGGTATCAACTTTAGTGGGATCTACTGATATACCTTCTCCGGATATAACGTGTCCGAGGAATCCTACTTCCTTCAACCAAAACTCACATTTGCTGAACTTGGCATACAACTGATGTTCTCTAAGCTTCTCAAGTACCAATCGCAAATGTTCCTTATGCTCCTCGTCATTCTTCGAGTAAACCAGGATATCATCAATGAACACCACGACGAACTTATCCAAAAATTCCATAAACACTTTGTTCATCATGTTCATAAAATAGGCAGGTGTGTTAGTCAGACCAAATGATATAACGGTATACTCGTACAGCCCATATCTGGTGGTAAAAGTTGTCTTAGGTATATCCTGTTCTTGAATCTTCAACTGGTGGTATCCTGATCGTAGATCGATCTTGGAAAATACTTTAGCTCCTTGCAATCGATCAAATAGATCATTGGTAGTGGGTACTTATTCTTGATCGTTACTTCATTCAGCCCACGATAATCAACAACCATCCTTAACGATCCATCCTTTTTCTCCACTAGAAGTACTGGTGATCCCCAAGGCAACGAACTTGGGCGAATGTAACCTTTATCCAGTAACTCCTTAATCTGCTTCTTAATCTCCATCAAATCCTTTGCAGGCATCCTGTATGGTCTCTTTGATATTGGCCCTGTGCCTAGCAATAGCTCAATCAAAAACTCAATATCTCTACCCGGTGGCATGCCTGGCAACTCTTCTGGAAATACCTCAGGGAAATCCCTTACCACTGGTACTTCCTCCTGCACAACTCCTGTTAAACAATTTACTTGAGTCCCTTTTGGCACATGTCGGGATACATACTTGATCCTTCTCCCTTCTGGGGTGGTAAGAAAAATTGTCTTACTGGCGCAATCGATGTTTCCTCCATACATCGACAGCCAATCCATACCCAAAATTACATCCAATCCTTGTGATTCCAAAATGATTAAATCCGAGGGAAACACATGCCTACCTATACTCAATGGCACTTGAAAACATCCTTGACTGGCCATATACTCCGCTCCTGGTGAGCTTACTAGCATAGGTGTTCTAAGAACCTTAGTGGGCAAGTTATACTTATCCACAAATCCCCTTGATATGTACGAATGCGATGCACCAGTATCAAAAAGAACGAGTGCAGTAAATGACTTAACCAAAAACTTACCGATTACGGCATCCGGCTGCTCTTCAACCTCCTCCATGTTAATGTGGTTCACCTGTCCCGTGTTGAAAGGGTTCGGCTTCTTCCCAGAGCTTCCATTGCCATTCTGGCCTTCAGGACATTCTTGGCATAATGTCCGGTCTTCTGACACTTAAAGCAAGTGACTTGGCTCAGGTCTTTCTTGATTGGGGTTGTTGGGTTGGTGCGGTTCTGGCCATTGCTTCCTCCATTGCCATTACCATTTTTGGTGCCATTGTGATTGTGCGAGCTACCTCCTCTATGGGTATGCTGAAAATGTCCTCCCGATCTAGGGGTAAAACGTGGCTTCTGCTGAGCTCCTGAATTGTACTTTCCTTGTACATACTTCCTCTTGCGATTTTCAATTTGCTGCTGCTTGCCTTCAATCATAAGAGCATGGTCTACCAACTCCTGGTAGTTGTTGAAGGTTGCTGTCATCAACTGCATGCTCAACTCATCATTTAGTCCTTCCAGAAACTTCTCCTGCTTTGCTGCATTCGTAGCAACGTCATCTGGGGAATAATGTGCTAATTTACTAAAGTCCTCCACATACTGGCCAACTGTTCATCCTCCTTAGCGAAAGTTGCGAAACTCTCGCTTCTTCATGGCCATAGCTCCTGCTGAAACATGGGCAGTATGAAAAGCCTGCTGAAACTGGTCCCATGTGACAGTGTCGACAGGGAAAGTGGCTGTGAAATTCCCCCACCATGATGCCGCGGGTCCTTCAAGCTGATGTGCAGCAAACTTCACCTTCTCCGCATCTGTGCATCCTGCTGTGTCAACTCTCTAGCTGTCTTGCGGAGCCAATCATCTGCTACTATTGGCTCGGTGCTACTGGAAAACACCGGCGGATTCAACCTAAGAAAAAGGGCTAAGTGATCAACAGGTGGTGGTGGTGGTGGGTTGTTGTTGTTGTTCCCCTGATTCTGATTCTGGACTAGCAACTGCATCAATGTGTTCTGCTGCTGGATCAACTGGGTGAGCTCCAGTGGAAAGGTAAATCCGGGGTCACGTCTCGGAGGCATCTAAGGGTTTAGAAAAGATGAGATTTAAGAATAGAGGGGGTCTAAAGAGAAAACACTACCCATATGCACATGAGGCAAAAGCAAACAATTCACTTCATTCAATCAAACAAGGGCATACAGTCGATCTAACTATCGCAAAAGTGCTCGGACTACTGTATTTACATGGTGGACTACTACTACTGATGAGGTCTACTAGAAATATTCTTCAGTTGCAGACTCCATGATATCTGCTCCGGCTTCATCAACATAATCAACATCGCTATCATCGGGGTCTGAGTCGGTGTCGTCGATGATGATGTAGTCTTCCAGGCGAATCTCCTTGGGTTCTTCGTCTTCATCTACTCGCGTAGGGCCTCCCATAAATATTCCGATCTTCTTGATCAGATCGTCATTCTTCTCCACCAATACTTCTGTTTCTTCTTCATAATCCTCACGTGTAGCCTTGAGTTCTTCCTCCAGTTCCTTGATTCTTGTCCTTGCCTACTTCAGGTCTATCATGTCGGCGCACATCTGGTTCTCCTGTCATCGAATATGCTGGTTTAATTCCTGGATAAAAGCTGCAAGTGATCTATCCTTTCTGGTGCTGATCATCTCCCAGTGCTCATCTCGGCGCCCACAAATCTGGTAGATAGTATCCTTGAGATCATTGCGGAAGACTTCTCCAATGCATCCCATGGTAATGTGAGCTGCCATGCTCTTTCCTAGACTCCAAGTTGGTGCATCAAAAGAAAACTCTATGGGCTCAGTGACTGGCATGAACGTCCTTCCTAGAACTTGGACTTGAATCATCCAGCGCTCTTCTTCAGGTAAAGTGGCGTTGTAGGTTCCGGTGAAGCTTGGTACTCCTATGTTCAGGTATCTAGTGACTTCCTTCAAGTGACGTCCAAAGGGTGTATCTTCATCTGGTTGCGTGAACATGTTCCTTGCGTCCGCCATCCTAAAGAGTAGAAAAGATGAGAGGTCAGAAGAGAAGAGAGTGAATAGTGATCTAGGTCTTTAGCTTAGTGGCCATGTCCTACAGTCAGTGTGTGCTCTGATACCATCTCTGTAGCGACTAGACCTCAAACGGTCTGAGCTCTGTGCTCAGGTGTCATCCCTGGATTAGTAATGCTGACACCACACAGTACTTGGAGGATTTATAACAGAGTAGCAATCACACACTTACTACATCGAGTGTCTCAATAGAGAACTTATTACAATAAATATGGCTTAAGGCCATCTAATAACGATAACAGCGGAAGGCTTGGAAGATAAGTGAGTCCATCAACTCCAACGGCATCACTGAGTATAGAACCACGACCTAAAAACTCCTTAATCATCGTCTGAAAAGTCTGCAACATTAACGTTGCAGCCCGAAATGGGTCAGCACATGGAATATGCTGCCAAAGTAACACATAGAGAGTAATGGAATGCAACAGCTATACTATATGCATATTTGGCTGGTGGAAAGCTCTATGGTTATAGTTTTGCGTAAAGCCAATTTTTCCCTACTGCAAAGGAATAAATTTTATTTAACTATCATGGTAGTTGTTAAACATTGAGAATGGTTGACAGCATTCTCAATCCCAATTAAGCATCGTCATTAACAAAACCCAACAAAATTAATTTAGAGTAACATGTTGAGATTCACATGATAATCCAAGTACTAGATACTCAAGATGTCCATAACCAGGGACACGGCTAACCATGATTAGTTTATACACTCTGCAGAGGTTTGTGCACTTTTCCCCACAAGACTCGATCGCCTCCGTTTGGTTTCTCGCACTACATGGTGTTTGAGAAGACGGATGACCGAGACATAGTCTTTCAGAAGTGCTAGCACCTTACGATGGATAGACCGTTACACCTACTTTCCCCTACATCTGCTAGTCTACCCTGTAAGAGTTCGCACAACTTAATCAACTATGCTAGAGCCCATAATAGCTTGTGGCTGCACACGGAAGTTTCTAGTATGAATAATCTCATGATCCCTTTGGGCCTGGGTGGCAGTCCATAAAGAAAAATAGGCAATCCTGGAGTACCTAGGTACCTCAATCCACCCAGATGTGTGTTTAAGTTGCCACCTTAGATAAACCATTAATTAACAAACTCACATCTGTCATGGAATCACTCACCCAATCCACGTCTACTAGCATAGCATGGCATAATGGCAAACGTAGAAGTAACTCCCAAAGGTTTGAAAATAAACAGGTAATAGGTACAACCTCAACTACTTCCCAATCCCACAATTTAATTAGATCCTAATCATGCAATGTTTGAGGATTGATCTAATGCAATAAAACTGGGTAGTAGGAGGTATGATCAAAGTGTTACTTGCCTTGCTGATGATCCGCGAAACCTAGAGATTCGAAGTAACAGGCGGCGCACTCCGGGTATTCTATCGCAGGCAAGCAAACAAGCATACAATAAGTATTCATCTAATGCACGGGTAAAACTCAAATAAGAGATCTAACCAGAAGGTTCAACTTAAAAACTCCGGTTTGCAAAAAGAATCAAATCAAATGAAGCAACGAAAGTCAAACGGCAAAAGAAACAGGCTTCGTTTACTATTCTGGATCTAGGGCAATTTTTATAGTGGGAAAAACTTGTTTAAGTTGGTTAAACGGATAGAGGGTTCTGAGGCGAAACCCCAGGCGCTTGAATCGCCTGATTCCGATAAACGAGCGAGAAGTTATACAGAAAACGAAAATCGGATCAGGAATCGCGATCAGAAAAATCGCGGATTTAATCCAAGAAGAAGAAAAACGACGAACGTTCACTAGAACGAACAAATGGACGAACGGTCGGTAATTAAATAAATCGGAAAAACCGATCTATTTAAAAAAACTGAAACAAAAAAAACGACAAAACCATCAAAAAAACCGAACAGTTTTTCAGAAAAAACCGGCGTCTAAAAAAATCTACCGGCAACTCCGGCGAGAACACCGGCGGCGGCGGCGGTCGGCAACGGCGGCGGTGGTTGGCGGCGGCGGCGGTCGGCGGCGGGCCACGGCGGTGGCGGCGGTAGGCGGCGTGGGCGGCGGGGCGGCGGCGGCTAGGGCGGGGCTGGGGCTAGGGTTTGGGTGGGGAGGCTCCCGGGCTGGGCTCCCGGCTTATAAAGCCCGATCGGGCCTAGTGTCCAGGTCGGACACGACCCGTAGGTCAGTTGCGTTTTTTTTAAATTATTCCGCACCGAAAAACAAATAAAAGAAATATTAAACGGACTCCAAAAATCCCGAAATAAATCCCGAAATAAACGGACTCTAAAATCAAGCCACACAAGGTGAACATTTATTTGGGGCCTAAATGCAATTTTGAAAAACGCACAGTTTTCCTAAATTCAAATAAAACAACGAAAAACTCTGAAATAAAACCTTATTTGATTTTATTATTAAATCCTCAATATTTCTTTATTTTGGGAAAGTCATTTTATTCCCTCTCTCATATTTTTGTAATAGAAATAATTGATGATAAAATAACTAAAATCAAATGATCCTATTCTCAAAATTTGAGAAAACTCAAATATGAAAATAACGAAATCCCCAACTCTCTCCGTGGGTCCTTGAGTTGCGTAGCATTTCTAGGATCAAAACCAAAAGCAAATAAAATATGATATGCAATGATGATCTAGTGTATGACATTCCAAATTGAAAATTTGGGATGTTACATTTTCCTGCAAAAAATCTTAAATGAGAGTTTTATAGCAATACATAGTCACCTACATTAAACTCACGCTTTTGTGTCCTTTTGTCATGCCATCTTTTGACTTTTTCTTTAAACAACTTGGCATTTTCGTAGGCTTGGGTTCTCCATTCATCAAGTGAGCTAATGTCAAATAACCTCTTCTCACCGGCAAGTTTGAAATCATAATTGGGCTCTTTAATAGCCCAATAAGCCTTATGTTCTAGTTCGAGAGGTAAGTGACATGCTTTTCCATAAACCATTTTATACGGAGACATACCCATAGGATTTTTATATGCGGTTCTATAGGCCCATAATGCATCGTCAAGTTTCTTGGACCAATTCTTTCTAGATCCATTAACAGTCTTTTGCAAAATTAATTTGAGTTCTCTGTTGCTCAATTCTACTTGACCACTAGACTGTCGATGATAAGGAGATGCAATTCTATGATTAACATCATATTTAGCAAGCATTTTACGGAAAACACCATGAATGAAATGTGAACCACCATCAGTCATTAAATATCTAGGGACTCCAAACCTTGGAAAAATAACTTCTTTAAGCATTTTAATAGAAGTGTTATGATCAGCACTACTAGTTGGAATAGCTTCTACCCACTTAGTAACGTAATCAACAGCAACTAAAATATGTGTATATCCATTAGAGGCAGGAAAAGGTCCCATATAATCAAAGCCCGAAACATCAAATGGTTCAATAACAAGTGAATAATTCATAGGCATTTCTTGACGTCTACTAATAGTACCAATTCTTTGACATTCATCACAAGACAAGACAAACTTACGGGCATCCTTGACAAGAGTAGGCCAATAAAAACCGGATTGCAATACCTTGTGTGCAGTTCTATCTCCAGCATGGTGTCCTCCATACGCCTCAGAGTGACACTTGCATAGGATCTGTTGTTTTTCAATTTCAGGTACACAACGTCTAATAACACCATCTACTCGTTCTTTATAAAGATGTGGGTCACCCCAAAAGTAATGTCTCAAATCATAAAAGAACTTTTTCTTTTGCTGGTATGTGAAACTAGGTGGTATAAATTTAGCAACAATGTAATTAGCATAATCAGCATACCATGGAGCAGTATGAGTAGCATTTATGACATTTAATTTTTCATCAGGAAAGCTATCATCAATAGGTAGTGGGTCATCAAGAATATTTTCTAACCTAGACAAGTTGTCTGCAATGGGGTTCTCAGCTCCTTTTCTATCAACAATATGCAAATCAAATTCTTGTAGCAAGAGAACCCATCTAATAAGTCTAGGTGTAGCATCTTTCTTTTCCATAAGATATTTAACAACAGCATGATCAGTGTGAATACTTACTTTAGAATCAACAATATAAGGTCTGAACTTATCACGGGAAAATACAACTGGTAAGAATTCTTTTTCAGTAGTAGCATAATTTCTCTGAGCATTGTCTAGAGTTTTACTAGCATATTGAATAACATTTAATTTCTTATCAACTCTTTGCCCTAGAACAACACCTACAACATAATCACTAGCATCACACATAATTTTAAAGGGTAAATTCCAATCAGGTGGCTGAACAATCGGTGCAGAGATCAATGCTTTCTTAAGTATTTCAAATGCTTCTACATAGTCATCATCAAAAACAAATGGTATATCTTTTTGTAATAAATTAGTCAGAGGCTGAGAAATTTTTTGAGAAGTCCTTAATGAACCTCCTATAAAAACTGGCGTGACCAAGGAAACTTCTTATACCTTTGATGTCCTTGGGACATGGAATCTTTTCAATAGCATCAACCTTGGCTTTATCAACCTAAATACCTCTTTCAGAAACTTTATGCCCCAAGACAATACCTTCATTAACCATAAATTGAAACTTCTCCCAATTCAAGACAAGGTTAGTTTCTTCACATCTCTGCAAAACTCGATCAAGGTTGCTTAAGGAATCATCAAAAGAGGATCCATAGATGGAGAAATCATCCATGAAAACTTCACAAATATTTTCACAAAAGTTAGAGAATATAGCCATCATGCATCTTTTAAAGGTAGCGGGTGCATTACATAAACCAAAAGGCATACGTCTATAAGCAAAAGTACAAAAAGGGCAAGTAAAAGTAGTCTTTGATTGGTCATTGGCTGACAAAGGTATTTGAGAGAACCCAGATTAACCATCTAGAAAGCAAAAATGTGTATGTTTGGATAATCTTTCTAGCATTTGATCGATAAAAGGTAAGGGGTAATGATCTTTTTTAGTAGCTTTATTTAATTTGTGAAAAACAATTACCATCCTATAACCTGTAATAATTCTTTTCGGGATCAACTCATCTTTATCATTAGGAACGACGCTAATACCTCCCTTCTTAGGGACACAATGGACATGACTTACCCACTGACTATCAGCAATAGGATAAATTATACCTTCCTCAAGAAGCTTTAGTATTTCCTTTCTTACCACTTCCTTCATCTTAGGATTCAGCCATCGTTGATGATCACGAACTGGTTTGGCATCTTCCTCCAAATTTATTTTGTGCTGACACAGAGTGGGACTAATGCCCTTAAGATCATCAAGAGTATATCCAATAGCAGCACGGTGCTTCTTCAGAGTTTTCAATAATCTCTCTTCTTCATGCTCTGAAAGTTTAGCACTAACAATAACATGATATATCTTCTTCTCATCAAGATAAGCATATTTAGGAGTATCAGGTAACGGTTTAAGCTCAAACACGGGATCACCCTTGGGTGGAGGAGGATTCCCTAGGATTTCAACAGGCAAATTGTGTTTCAGGATGGGTTCCTGTTTAAAGAATACTCCATCTATTTCCCTTCTTTCATTAAACATATCATTTTCATGGTCTAGCAAATATTCTTCTAAAGGATCACTACGCTAGAAAAAGAAGACACATCCGTGACATTTTGGGCCGAACGGAATTTTTTTCTGTCATACATATGACAGTTCTATGACGATAATTGTGACAAAAACCCGATATCATCATAGATGTGGTGGGCTCCTACTTCTATGACAAAAAATCATGACAGAAAATGGGCTTTTCGTCCTGGGCGGGCCGGAGACACAGCTGCATGACATTCTTTGGGCCGTCCATGACGGAAAAAACCGTGGTACAAGCGAGGGGGAGGAAAATTTCGGGGAGTTC
Source organism: Triticum dicoccoides (assembly GCF_002162155.2). Classification (NCBI taxonomy): domain Eukaryota; kingdom Viridiplantae; phylum Streptophyta; class Magnoliopsida; order Poales; family Poaceae; genus Triticum; species Triticum dicoccoides. The sequence continues at coordinate 75,725,876 of NC_041380.1, read as the reverse complement.
CCGGTTACGGTGGGAGGTCGGGGGCCGAGCGATGCACGTTTCTCTCGTACACATACGCGCGTGTGTGCGAGGTGTTGGCTCCAACTGAAACCGAGCGAGGCGTTGGGCTCTAACTGAACCCAAGCGATTGCACTACAGGCTACGCGTTACTAATCCCGAGCGATCGATTGATGGATGTTAACTGAACCCGATCGAGCGACTCCTTTGCTACTGCTGCTAACTGAAGCCGATCGATGCTGCCTCTGGGATGAACAGTGAGCATTGCAGGGGGGGTTGGATGAACAGTGAGCGGTGGCGTTGCCTTTGGATGAACAGGACCCCGTGGTGTGGTGGAGGGTTGGATGAACAGTAGACAGTGGAGGGGTGCCCATGGAGGGATGGTTGAATAGGACCCCATGGTGTGGAGGGCTAGATGAACAGTAGACGGTGGAGGGGTGCCCATGGAGGGGTGGTTGAACAGTAGCCGGTCGAGTAGCGCGCGATGCAGGTTGGATGAACAGGAGCCCGTGGAGGCTGGAGGAGGTCAACGGTAGCCCATGGAGGCTGGAGGAGGTCGACGGTGGAGATGAATAGTATCCCGTGGAGTCCCGTTTTGCGGTACGCCACACCCCTCCCGATGAACAGGACCCCCGTTTTGACCGTAGCGCTCCAACACAAGTCTGTTTCGTCCATTTTGCGGTACGCCACACCCCTCCCGATCAACAGGACCCCCGTTTCGACCGTAGGAGGTCCGTTTCCTCCGTTTTGCGGTACACCAGACCCCTCCCGATAAACAGGACCCCATTTCGAACGTAGGAGGTCCGTTTCCTCCGTTGTGCGGTACGCTAGGCCTCGTTTCCATCGCCTGTTCCGTCCAAGCCCTCCCAATGAACACGACCACGCATTCCGTTTCGACCCAGCCGGTTGGCTCCCACGCGTTCCATTGCCTCCCGATGAACACGACGCATTCCGTTGCCTCCCCATGAACACGACGCATTTCGTTGCCTCCCCATGAACACGACGATGATGTTGTTTCTCTGTTCCGAACCAGCCATGTACACGAGCCCTGGCCGTACGTATGCGCGAGTAGGCGTTCGAGACCCCGCTCATCTGTACACATACGTGGCCGTATTTTCATTCTTGCACCCTAGCCGCTGTACGTACGTGTACATGCTACATGTGCGCCTCTACCATGACACGTACGCGCCTCTACTATGACACGTGCGCGCCTCTCCATCCACCAGTATATATGTACGTACACGTTCGCGACCAGAATGACAATGCTACGTACGCTTCGACCAGGTGGGTCCTGACTGTCAGGCACCTCCTTGCCTGCGAAGATGTAGCTGGTGGGTCCCACCAGTCAGGGGGGCGAATCATTTTTTTTGCTCAGACGCACTTCCTTACGTGCGAAGATGTAGCTGATGGGTCCCAACAGTCAGGGGCAAACGTTTTTTTCGTGAAATACGGTGGCCCGTCTGGTGGGTCCCCGCTGTCAGGTGGAGGAATAATTATTTTGCACGTAATAAGGAGGAACTTCCTTGCTGCGGCCGTGGACCCAGCTGTCAGCCTCTCCACGTACAGTCCACGTCCGATGGAAGCCGTTCCTTGACCACGTTGACCACGCCGTGCCAAGAGCACCAGGGCGGTGGAAAACGGCGAGGCCTAGGATGGGGACGACGCGGAGCCGGGGAAGACGCGGTAGTGGATGCCCATGTGTAGAAGAGTACGAGGGTTCACTGGTTCGCTGTGGTGTGAGGCTGCCGTTACCACAGAATAACAGGGGGTGTGGGTGAGTAGAGGGATGGCCTGGCCAGCGGTGGGAGTAGTAGGGGGCGGTGAGGCCTCCGCCGCATTGCAGCCGGCCACGGGAGGCAGGAGCACGAGGCACAACCGGCGCTGGTTTGGGCGGCTGGAGCAAGAAGACCAGAGGTTGAAGAAGCACTATGGTCGTTGGATGGACATCGTACGGTCACTAGAGCTAGAATCGTGCATATTGACTAAGTTAACAAAGCCCTCCGTCCCCGTCAACTTAGTAGGCCCACAAGTCAGCCTGCCACTATACTGGGTCCCAGCTAACATGGGGAGTATTCATTTTTTGTGCGTAATAAGGAGGCACTTCCTTGCGTGCGAAGATATAGCTGGTGGGTCCGAGCTATCAGCGGCGGTAACGTTTTTTTTGCGAAATACAGAGGCCCTTTCGGTGGGTCCCTGTTGTCAGGTGGAGGAATCATTATTTTGCGCGTAATAAGGAGGCATTTCCTTGCGTGCGGCCATGGACCCAGCTGTCGGCCTCTCCACATACAGTCCACTTCAGATGCATGTCGGTCGTTGACCACGTTGACTAGGCCGCGCCGAGAGCACCAGGGCGGTGGACAACGACGAGGCCTAGGAAGGGAACGACATGGAGGTAGGGAAGATTCGGCAGTTGTTTCCCATGCGGAGGGGAGTACGACTATACGTGGGTTTACAGGTTCGTCTGCCGTCGCCGGAGAAATAACAACAGGTGTGGGTGAGTAGAGGGATGGCTAGGCCAGTGATGGGAGTACGGTGGGGCGGTGAGGCCTGCGCGGCAGCAGAGCCGGCCGCGGGGAGGAGGCAACAGGCAGTCCCGCCGGTGCTTGTTTGAGCGGCTGGAGCAGGAAGAGCAGAGATTGAAGAAGCTCGACGGCTGTTGGATGGCCATCCAACAGTCATTGCTTGTGCGACAACCTTTTTTTAGGAAAGCCTCAAATCTGTGGAAAACAGCATACAACCCATCTGCCATTATTTCTAATAATTTACAGCCCATTTGCTAATTATTAAGATTTTTTGGAGCCCATATTCTTTTTGTTAGCATTACAACCAATATTGTGGCCACGGTTAAAAAATTATACGAAATTTTGCATATTTCGGTGCGATTCGAACTGTTTTTAATCCCGAAATTTTGACTCACATTCAAACTGATTTCAAAAATAAATGTATATCAGTATAAAACCCAATAAATTCTCCATGCATAAAAATTAATGTAATTTAAAATCTCGAAATGAAAAAAAGATATTTGAAACTAATTGCTACTTTGATGTGTTTAAAAAATGTACAACCCATTTCTCATTACTCATGGGCCATTTTCTCGGCCAGCCGAATGAAAGCTCTCCTCGTGTTGAAAGATTTGCAGCCCAACAGGCCTGACAAAGCGACTTACTTGGCAAATCACAAAAAAACTGGGCTGTGGCCATGGACCCAGCTGTCAGTCCATTTGTTTTTGAGTCCATTTGGTGGGCTGCGTGAAACAATGATGTAGCATCTATGCAGCCCATTTAAATCTCATTTGCATTTTTCTCGAAATCCACGGACTTGCTGGGCTGGGTGAAAATATCATGTTGGGCTAGACGGAGAAATGTTATCAAAACATTAACACATGATTGCACGTCTGTAAAATCTTTGCAAGCTTATGTACGCAATCACTAGGAGTTAACTTGCCAAGTCATATATAAACAATTATTATTATTATTTTGTAAGAACTTTCAACTTACGAAATAAAATATCATTTTAATTCAATGAGTTAATAGTACATGGGGTATTATTATTTTTTAGGCTAGACGTGGGGCAGTTGAGTTGGTTCTAGGGGAAAGTACGGGGAGAAAACTCAGTTTACATCAAAAAAGAAAGTGGGAGAAAATTCAGAGACCTACTAGGTCCACCTGAGGAGGGGAATATGTTGGGAGGAAGGAGATTCAAAGGACGGTAGCCGAGTGAACTAGTTTTTTTTACGGACAAGTCAACTAGTTTACATACATAAGCAAATAGCCACTAAAAAAAGCAATCAGGTTAATGGGTTCTTAAAAGAAATATTTCGGACAAAACAGATAATTACGACACATAGGCTAATGCATGAAACACTCAGATGATAAATGTGCTTATAAACAGATAAAGTACAACATCTAGACCTTCTTGGCACGCTTGATTATGATGCTGCGGCTGTCCGTGTACTCGTTAGTTACGGGAAGCAGACATGACCTCATGTCCAAGGTCTACCTTTACATGTCGTAGCATGCGTATGCGTCCTTGGCCGCGTAGGTTATGTAGGCTAGATTCAGAGGTACCTCCCACATGTTCAGGTCGTCCTCTTTCATGTTGGCATATAAGGGGTCGATGATGGTCTCAGCGAGGTCGACCACAAAGTCCTTCTCCTACCCGTTGCTGATGATCTTGTATTGCTTCTGGATGTCGACAAGCTTGTTGGACCAGATGGCCGAATCGTCGTGTTCTTCCTTCTCTCCACCGTAGCGAAGGTGCAGTCAGCACTGCCGATGAAATGGGCGAATGCCCCAGAACCTGGTGCAGCCATAGGACTGAGGCGAGGCAGAGCTTCACCGAGTCCGTATCATTGGTGTACATCACATTCAACTTAGTGCAGCCATAGGACTGAACGGCGAACTCAAAGGGGAACTCCTTGCTGAAGTCCATATCCAGTAGGCTGACCCCTCGGATCGCCATTGGAGTCTCTTCAAGTGAACGATTGTGTAGGTGGTGGCAACAGTTTGTTTTTCAGCTCTTGGGGAATTGGATTCAACAGTAAGCTAAGTGTGTATAGGCGACAATAGTTACTACCCCTCCCTCATCCGATACACGCGCGACAGAAGATGCACCCTCGGCCACACGTCGGTTCACGAGCGGGTCTATATTGATACTGTAATAACAGGAGTTAGTGGTCACTTTACTTAAATTTAATTAGCTTTAATAAAAATTTGTACTTAAAACAAGCAATGCATTCGCTCGTTCTATCAGTGCCACAGGATCAACATGCACAATAATTAGAATTATTATTCTCAGGATGCACACGATCAGCACATTTGTCGCACTTTCACAAAGAGAATACTACCAAGTTTGAACTATTTGTTATGGTTGTTGTCCTCTGCATCATCATGCCGTGTTTCCCAGCTTGCAAGATTCAGAACCAACAAATAAGATCCAAATAATAAGGACAAAAAAGATGCCTACACATCTCATTGATTCCCAGCTTGCAAGATTCAGAACCAACAAATAAGATCCAAATAATAAGTACAACAAAGATGCCTACACATCTCACTGATTCCCAGCTTGCAAGATTCAGAACCAACCCATTAGAGCCTTTTGATAAAGTGAATATCGGGATTAAATCCATCTTGGCTAGCCATGTCATACAATCGAAGAACTTGGCGAATGCTCTTGACTGTCACAACATCTGTAGTTGAGTATTACTATTTGCACATCATATTTGCACAGCATAAACAAGGAGACAGGAGAGCATGATTTCGCTTTAATAGCGGCCTCCTTGAACTCAACCTCCGACTCTACTTGGATGAGGTCTGCCTGGAGTTCCATGATTCAATTCATGCGCCTTTTTCTGCAGTTCACCTGAAATGAAGCAAAGATTGCATCATTCAGCTAGCAAGAAGTACTTGCTCTTGTGAGCTGGCAGGTTCTTCTTTAGTAGTTGCACCAAAATTGAGGAACATTAAGTTGGCTGTCCGGCTCATGTAAGGTGCAACTATAATTTTCTTATCCTTTTGTGCAGTTCCACTAAAATAAAGTGTCATTGTGGTGACAGTGACGGCTCCATCTTGCAAAGGCTAATAAAATGTTGCGCGAGATTACGAGCAGAACTTGACGGAGATTTTGGAAACTCCAATCACCATTTTGTGTAGTTCCACCAAAATTGAGAGATGTTGCCCATGTGACATTTTAGTTGAACTGCACAAGACACTCATTCCAAAAAAAAGTTTTTTGTGCAGTTCACCAAAAGGTCACAATTGCAACAAGGTGAAATGGATATCCCTATCTGCACAAAAAGATAGAAAGTAAATAGTTACTGGTCAATAAGAATATATGAAACATATACAAAATGAAAAGAAGCATCTTAATTATGTTCATGGCAATCACGCAAGGACAGTAGAAATTTTAAAACTTCAGCAATGCTTCATGTTACCAGAAGCATTACGATCAACAATGAGATTCCTCAAATATGGGATTACTTTAATGGTGGCATTGCTTGTTTACCAGACACAGTAAATCAACAACAGCTAAAGAGTTGGTTTAAGGGCATGGGACCGTGGGGATACCAGGACACTCAGCAGCGTAAAGGAGCAACTTACTTATCATACTGGGGAAAACAGAAGGAGTACCATTATACTATGTGAGGGCAGCAAATCTAATCCTAGAGACCTTTTACTATGTGAGGGTAGCAAATCTAATCCTGGAGACCTTTTACTATGTGAGGGTAGCAAATCTAATCCTGGGACCTTTTACTATGTGAGGGCAGCAAATCTAATCCTGGAGACCTTTTACTATGTGATGGCAGCAATTCCAATCCTGGACATACTCTGTTGACTTGTCCACCAGCCGCCACTTTCTATCCTTTTTTAAACCAATAATATATCAGTTCCTTATCCACTTTGTACTGCGTTTTCCCATTATTTCCCTTTTCAACAAAGAGACCGGTTGGGTATCCGGTCTCTGCTACTTTCACCATATTATTTCCTCTTTGAATCAATTCCTAGATTCATGCTACAACTTTCCCCCTTTCTTCGTTGTTTGAACAAAGCCCTAGATTTGAATGCATGAAGTAGCTTTACCACTAATAATACTAGAAATTTAGGTGGCTTTGGAAGAGCCGATGGGAGTAGAAAAATATGCACATGCAGACACATGGGGAGCTGGGGCAATAGAGCAAGGCCGCTTTCGAAGAACTTATACATGAGGGTCGCCGGGATGTCAGCGGCGGCAGGTCGGATCTGTGGACAATACGGGAAGGAGGAAGAAGAGTCGGAGGACCTCCTGACTCGGCCATGTGTCGGAGAGAACAACACCGGCAGAGGATCGGGCCCCTCCGGCAGCTATGGGTTTCCTCCCTCGACGGCGATGACCGCGTGAACGATGCACCTTTTAGTCCTTGAGGGAGTCCTGGATTAGGGGGTGTCCGGATGGCCGGACTATACCTTCAGCCGGACTCCTGGACTATGAAGATACAAAATTGAAGACTTCGTCCCGTGTCCGGAAAGGACTTTCCTTGGCGTGGAAGGCAAGCTTGGTGATACGGATATACAGATCTCCTACCATTGTAACCGACTTTGCATAACCCTAACCCTCTCCGGTGTCTATATAAACCGGAGGGTTTTAGTCCGTAGGACAACATAGACAACAATCATACCATAGGCTAGCTTCTAGGGTTTAGCCTCTCCGATCTCGTGGTAGATCTACTCTTGTACTACCCATATCATCAATATTAATCAAGAAGGACGTAGGGTTTTACCTCCATCGAGAGGGCCCGAACCTGGGTAAAACTTCGTGTCCCTTCCCTCCTGTTACCATCCGGCCTAGACGCACACTTCGGGACCCCCTACCCGAGATCCGCCGGTTTTGACACCGACATTGGTGCTTTCATTGAGAGTTCCTCTGTGTCGTCGCTGTCAGGCTCGATGGCCCCTACGATCGTCAATAGAGACGCAGTCCAGGGTGAGACCTTCCTCCCCAGACAGATCTTCGTCTTCGGCGGCTTCGCACTGCGGGCCAATTCACTTGGCCATCTGGAGCAGATCGAAAGCTACGCCCCTGGCCGTCAGGTCAGATTTGGAAGTTTAAACTACACGGCTGACATCCGCGAGGACTTGATCTTCGACGGATTCGAGCCACTGCCGACCGCGCCGCACTGTCCCGACGAGCATGATCTAGCTCTGCCACCGAACAGTGCCCTGGAGGCCGCACCCGCATCGGCTTCGACCCTTAATTCGGAGCCAACTGCGCCGATCGAGGATGGGCGGTTGGACACCGCCTTGGGGGCTGCGATCCCAACGGTGATTGAGCTGAACACCAGCCCCGCACTCTGCGAGACTCATGACTCCAAGGAGCCGGACTCCTCTCCGGACTCCGAACCCTCCGCGCCCCCGCCGATCGAATCCGACTGGGCGCCGATCATGGAGTTTACTACCGCGGACATCTTTCAGCACTCGCCTTTCGGCGATATTCTGAAGACACTGGAGTCTCTGTCTTTATCAGGAGAGACCTGGCCGGATTACGGTCAGCAAGGTTGGGGTACGGACGATGAAGAAATTCAAAGCCCACCCACCACCCACTTTGTAGCCACTGTCGATGATTTAACCGACATGCTCGACTTCGACTCCGAAGACATCAACGGTATGGACGCCGATGAAGGAGACGATGAAGAACCAGCGCCTATTGGGCCCTGGAATGCCACCTCGTCGCATGACGTATACATGGTGGACGCACCAAAAGATGACGACGAGGAGCGGAAGGACGCACCAAAGGCCCGTTCCCTCGAAAAGCAGTCAAAGCGGCAACGTAAGCGCCGCCCAAAATCCCGCCTCGACAAAAATAATGATCACACAGACCCAGCGCTGGAGCAGGGCAAACCGCTGCCGGACAACGGCAATCCGGATAATCAAACCAAACAAACAAACCCTATCAAGGATAATGGTCCGGACGACATAACGCCGGACAGACTCCCGGAGCAGCAGAATGCCTGTAAAAGGCTTGTTGCCACCGCGAGGAGTCTTAAAAAGCAGAAGAAATGGCTCAAGGCCGCTCAAGACACACTCCGAATGAGATGGAGTAAAATACTCAACACAGCAGCAATTTACGGCGATAATCGCCCCTCCAACAGCTACCCAAAGCGGAAGCTGCTACCCGAATTCGATGAGGAGGCCTCAGACCCCCCACAACCAAACATCAAAGTAGCCACCTGGTCGGATAGACGACCCCTCTACCAACACAGAGCGGCATACAACGCCGCTCACAATACAACACGCGACCCATGCGAGGGCTCGCACCCAAAGGATGGCGCAACAAGATCCATCTATGGACCATGCAAGCGCACCCCAGCATACAATGCAACACAACAAACATCTAAACAACGCAGTACACCCAGCTACAGGGGTGCCGCACACCCCCTATGTTTCACCGATGAGGTGCTGGACCACGAATTTCCAGAGGGATTCAAGCCTGTAAACATAGAGGCACACGACGGAACAACAGACCCTGGGGTCTGGATTGAGGACTACATCCTTCATATCCATATGGCTCAAGGAGACGATCTCCATGCCATCAAGTACTTACCCCTCAAGCTCAAAGGGCCAGCTTGCCACTGGCTCAAAGGCCTCCCCGAAAGCTCCATTGGGAGTTGGGAAGAGCTCGAAGACGCTTTTCGGGCAAATTTTCAAGGGACTTATGTCCGACCTCCGGATGCGGACTATTTGAGTCACATAACTCAATAGCCCGAGAGTCAGCCCGAAAGCTTTGGAATAGGTTTCTTACTAAAAAGAACCAGATTGTCGACTGTCCGGACACCGAAGCCTTGGCAGCTTTCAAGCATAGCGTCCGTGACGAATGGCTCGCCAGACACCTCGGCCAAAATAAGACGAGAACGATGGCCGCATTAACAAACCTCATGACCCGCTTTTGCGCGGGTGAGGACAGTGGTCTAGCCAAATGCAGCACAAGTGACCCCAGTACATCCGAAGTTACAGATGGAAACGGGAAATCACGGCGCAATAGCAATAACAAACGCCGGAATAAAGAAGACCGCACGAAGGGCACGGCAGTAAATGCCGGATTCAAAAGCTCTCGGCCAGGTCAAAAGCCGCCCCCTAAAGGCACCAGGGATGAACTGTCCAGCCTCAACAAAATTCTGGACCAAATATGTCAGATCCATAGTACCCCTGGTAAACCTGCTAATCATACCCACAGAGAATGTTGGGTCTTCAAGCAGTCTGGCAAGCTCAACGCCCTACACAAGGGGGAGGATACGCCAAGTGAAGACAAGGACGAGCCTCGCAAGCAAGACACGGGGGAACAAAAGAAATTTCCACCAAAAGTAAAAATAGTAAATGTGTTACACGTGATCAAGGGAAAAAACAACGCGGCACGCCCAGAAAAATATACCCACGTGCCTGTCACCGCGAAGTCCTGCCACTGGTCGTCTCAACCGATCACCTTCGACCATCGCGATTACTCATCAAGTATCTGGCACGCAGGATATGCTGCCCTGGTATTAGACCTAGTAATTGGCGGATATCACTTCACACGAGTCTTGATGGATGGCGGCAGTAGCCTAAACCTAATATATCAGGATACAATCCACGAGATGGGGTTAGACCCAACACAAATTCGCCATAACAATACTACCTTTAAAGAAGTAACGCCAGGCCCAGGGGCTCGTTGCACGGGTTCCCTCCTACTACAAGTTATATTTGGCTCCCCCGATAACTTCCGTCGCGAGCATTTAACTTTCCACATCGCTCCGTTTCAAAGTGGCTATCAAGCACTGCTCGGACGCGAAGCTTTCGCTCGCTTTAATGGAATACCACACTACGCCTCCCTCACACTCAAGATGCCCGGTCCACGTGGCATCATTGTAGTGCACGGAAATATCAAGCGATCTCTACATGCCAAAGAGAGTGAGGCTGCCTTGGCAGCCGCACACTAAAGGCGCCCGGACTAGCGAAAGCATCCAATAGGTCGTCAAGACCTCGGACACAACTAATCGAGTCCGGCGCCGCTACTTATACCGAATAAACAGTCATACCTCTATTTGTCAATACAAGGGGTTCAACGCGTGCAGACAAGTGGCAATTTCTTCTCATCTTGAATTATGCATGGTTTCTTTAAAAAACTATCTTTCTGCACGACAACTTTTTCACCTAAATTCCTCTCTTTTACAGACGATCATCGTGCTACACCCGTCCAGGATTCGGCAGAACGGAGACACGGGCGCAGACGTGCAGCAGGGACCCATTCCAAGGATTCTTTTTAGATTAAGACCCTGCGTAAACCTTTTTTACTGTCTCTTGTTGATACATATCCACCAAAGGATGCTGACGTCTTGGCATGTGGCCATGCCAGAACAATTCCCGTACCTGGACAGAAGGGGCTTCTTACAAAGGCTGTTATTTAGGCCCGGTTTATACCACTAAGACCGAATACCTTAGGGAGTGTTCGGCGTCGCGAGTTCGACCTTATATGCATCAGCTCCGAATCATTGTCTTTGGTCAAATGTTGGGTTTGCCCGGCTCCTGTGTTTTGGTGCCTTACGTTCCGCTTTACTGGCTAAGGTAGCACCAGGAGAACTACTGCGATTGTGCCCTGGTTCATCCGGACGAGCACCTCAGTAGAGAAAGCCGAAAACTGACTGTCATGATATAACGTGAGACTGGTCAACCACTCGATGACCTGTCGGAATGTTAGAATTCCTCCGCCTTAACGAAGGGCCATTTTCCGGCCAGGCATGTACGCACCCCGGGATCGGGAGAGTGCGGAGCCACCAGGGGCTATCTAGTAGCCCCACTATCAAACTCCTATGGCTAAGTGAAAGTGCTAAAGCATTATAGTCTGGTTGCCTCGCTCGCTCCACTATCACCTCCTTAATAGGACCAAGACGTTGGGTTAAGTGTGAACGCGTGTTTGTGCGAGCACCTCCGCATTATATGCGTGAGGGTTGAAGCCGACGACTGCAATCTTTCAGGTTATACACATGTATACATAAACGGCCGCCCAGGAGGCATCATATTACTTTCAGGCAAAAGTATAAAAATATCCTTATAAAAATTTATAAAAGCATCTCGCTTACAATGAGATTACATATCACTCAAACATAATATTTTTTGAGCACTGGGTCTCTATCAAACGAGCACCCTCAGGAACTTCTTCAAAGTAATGCTCAGCAGCCCTTCAACCTATGGCCGAATCCCACGCTGCAACGGTGGTAGCATCCATCTCTGCCCAGTATGCTTTAACACGGGCAAAGTTCATTCTGCGCCCTCTATGCACGCGACCTCTTCATCGCATCAATGCGTGGCACCACATCAAGGAGCTGCTGCACCAAGCCGAAATAGGTGTTCGATTTTGACCTTTCCGGCCATAGCTGATCCACAACAGACCTCATGGAGAGTCCGGACAACCTATTTAGTTCGGCCCATTTGGCTAATTGGTCACTCAATGAAAGAGGACGCTCGGGAGAATGGAATTGTCTCCAAAAAAGCTGGTCTACTTCACGGTTTGTCTGACCCTAGAAATACTTGGCCGAATCGGCAGCGCTCGCCGCCAAATCCATATATACATCCTCCGAACTCCACAGCCGATCCAGAGGGGCATATCATGGATCTCCGAACTTCCTCCGCAACATAAAGGATTTCCCAACTACAATATCCCCGGCTTCCCGCAGCTCCTCCTTCTTTGCCCTCATAGCAGAGCGGAGGTCCTTTCTCGTCGCAGCAACCTTCTCAAGGTCCGATGCCTTCGCTTGGTTTTCCTTTTCGAGAACTCGGCAACGGTCGGCGGCGGCTTTTAATTCTATGGCCATCTTGGCCATCTTGTCTCGACTCTCGCCATGCGCGGCCTTCTCGGCTTGCAACTCTTCGGCCGCCTTCAAAGCAGCCGCATTACCCAACCTCGCTTGTTCCTTGGCTCGGGCAAGTTCCACCCGCAAGGCTTCAACAGTGGCAGCTCCATCTGCAGTCACAACATGTTAAAGATACGGGCATCATGCTGCTCTTCTTATGTGGCATTTTAAGGACACTTACCCTGTGCCTCGTCAAGCCTTTTGTTAACAAGCTCGATGTCGGCGTCTGCCGCATCCAACTGCCGTTCTAAATGGGCAAACTCGCTAGTCCGGCTAACCATCGGAGCTTCCATTACCTGCACATAAAGGCAGTATGGTTATTACCTGGGAATATGATCCTCTGTTCGTCGTCGTTTCTGACGACAACCAGAGTCTCAGGGGCTACTATCTACACAGGGCACACCTAGCATGTGCAGGACTATCATACATTCTTTTACGTACCTCAAAGCCTGTCAGTAGACTCATAAAAGCTTCATGCAATCTGCTTTCGGCGGACGATATCCTCTCCATCACCGTATTCATCAGCACACGATGTTCGTCTGAGATGGTCGCTCGCCCCACCAACTCCCTCAGAACTTCCGATCGCACACTAGCCAATGCCGGATTCTTTTGTCTGCTCTCTTCGGGAACCAGACGCTGGGAGCTTCGGGGGTCAACGGGATTATTTTCTGGCCTCGCCGGACTCAGAGAGGCCCTCCGCGACGACACTTTAGGGTCACCCGCTTCCGGAGCGGAGGAGTCCAGAGGAGGCGTTTCACTCTCCATCATCTCTGGAAGAAGATCCCCCGAAGACGAGCTCATTTGAGAGGGGCTAAGGCCCGAACTGCAAAGATATATGCGGTGGTTATTTTCTCAGAAGAAAAAGATGGCGTATCTATACTATTAAAGTATTTTAGGTCACTTACGACTCGCGGGAGAATTGATCCCCCCCAGGGTAGGACCCTCTGTGGGAGACTTCTTCTCCCGTTTGGAAGCTTCAGCTTCCGAACCCCTGGGCATGGTCCTTTTCCTCCTCTGGTCGTCTTCCTTCATGGAGACGCTCTCTCCCTCGGTTAGAATGGGCAGCGTTGGGGGCCCACGTCCGCCCGTATTATCCTCCCCGCTATCTTCCTTCAAGGGCTCCGGGCAGGGTGCGACCTGGAGCATATTTTCCAGTACTGGATTTTCCAAACCCTCAGGGAGGGGGGCCGAACAACGAATCAACTTCGCCTTTGTTTGCCAGTCCTGGTCAAAAGCGAACTCTCAGAGATAACTTCGTAACAAGTGAGAGATAGTATATTCGGCTGGAAGATTCCTTACCTGTTCGGCGGCATGGATACTGCTCAGGCCCACATCCTCGGTGATTTCCGGACACTCTACCTGAGGTCCAAAGAATGACTTGTACATCATCTCGTGCGTCAGGCCGAGGAAATTTTGAATGACACGCGGTCCCTCGGGATTGAACTCCCACAAGCGAAGAGGCCGGTGTTTGCAAGGCTGGACTTGATGGACCAGCATAACTTGTATTACCGCAACCAAACTGAAATCTCCATTAAAGAGATCTCGAATGCGGCTTTGCAGCACAGGCACGTCCTTGGCTGGACCCCAGCTCAGTCCTCTGCTAATCCATGACATCAGTTATGGTGGAGGGCCCGAGCGGAAAACAGAGGCGGCCGCCCACTTGGCACTTCTAGGAGCCGTGATGTAGAACCACTCCTGTTGCTACAATTCAGACACCTCTGGGATGGAACCTTTGGGCCATGAAGCTCCCATCATCTTGCGTATTGAGGCACCTCCACACGCCGCATGTTGCCCCTCGATCATCTTCGGCTTTACTTCAAAGGTCTTGAGCCATAGGCCAAAGTGAGGGGTAACCCGGAGGAAGGCCTCGCACACGACAATAAATGTCGTGATACGAAGAAAGGAGTCCAGAGCTAGATCATGGAAATCTAGCCCGTAGTAAAACATCAAGCCCCTGACAAAAGGATCCAGAGCAAGGCCTAGACCTCGGAGGAAGTGGGAGACGAACATGACACTCTCGTTGGGTTCGGGGGAGGGGACGGCCTGCCCTCGGGGAGGCAGCCGATGCAAAATCTCGGCGGTCAGATATCTGGCCTCCCTCAACTTTTTGATGTCTTCTTCCATGACAGAGGAAGGCACCCATCGGCCTTGAAGGCTAGATCCGGACATGACTGAGGGATCGGAGCACCTGACCTGAACTTTGGGCGTTTGAGCTTGGGGTGGGGGAAGGATTCGATTGAGCACGGGAGGGAAAAATAAAAGGCCTTGTCCCTTTATAAAGAGGGTTAATATCAAGCGTCCTCTCCATGTCCGTTTGGACTTGTCTATAATCTAGGAGTCCTAGGAGCGGTTGGGTTACCCACGACCGTATTGATGAGAATCCCGGAATAAGGGGACACGATCTCTGCTTTAACAAGACGTGCCAAGGAAACCGCCTCGCATAACGCGCTGAGGTAGGATGATGAAACGACTCGGATAAAGGCTTGGTCGTGGTGTGTCGCACTACAGAAATGCCAGAAGATTATTTTGTGTAAATATAGTTCTCTCTATGGCAATATGTGGAAACTTATTTTGCAGAGCCGGACACTATCTTTGTGTTCAAAAGTTTCTATGAAGTACTTGGAGGAGGAACCTGCCTTGCAATGCTGAAGACAAACTGCACGCCGGACTCGTTGTCATTGAAGCCTGGTTCAGGGGCTACTGAGGGAGTCCTGGATTAGGGGGTGTCCGGATGGCCGGACTATACCTTCAGCCGGACTCCTAGACAATGAAGATAAAAGATTGAAGACTTCGTCCCGTGTCCGGAAAGGACTTTCCTTGGCGTGGCAGGCAAGCTTGGCGATACGGATATACAGATCTCCTACCATTGTAACCGACTTTGCGTAACCCTAACCCTCTCCGGTGTCTATATAAACCGGAGGGTTTTAGTCCGTAGGACAACATAGACAACAATCATACCATAGGCTAGTTTCTAGGGTTTATCCTCTCCGATCTCGTGGTAGATCTACTCTTGTACTACCCATATCATCAATATTAATCAAGCAGGACATAGGGTTTTACCTCCATCGAGAGGGCCCGAACCTGGGTAAAACTTCGTGTTCCTTGCCTCCTGTTACCATCCGGCCTATACGCACAGTTCGGGACCCCCTACCCGAGATCCGCCGGTTTTGACACCGACAGTCCTCTACACACACCGGCCGAAGGGATCCGGCCGGATCTGTGACCAGCGGTTAGCAGAGAGAAAATGTCGCTATCGCTGCCTTGTTTATATCTGGAGAGGATGAGAGAATGATGAGAGCAAGCCTAGTAAAGCAAGCGCTCAGGCCCCTGCGTCCATATATGGTGGAGTGATTATCTTTTTTCTCTCCACAACAAGCGTTTCAATTTGTGTACATGGCATTAAAGAAAAGAAACTCTCTATTTAAGGTGACTACTTTGCGACTCCTACTTACTTCTAGTAGTACTACAGTATTGTTAACTTGTGCTCCCTGCCCCTCCATTCATTGAACAACCCCACGGGCGAATAAACATACAGTAAGTACTGTATTTATATAGCACGAACAAGCTCGAACTATTTTCGCATAGTTAAAAGTTGAAGGCAGGGCTTTTCCCGGGTAGGGCCAGAATACTATTTTAATTTTTTTTAACTTCAAGACGGCCACATAGCATGGAGCCGACCCCAACGATTTTAAGCTTACATGCACGGTACACGCTATCCTAGGCTACTATACACATGAAACTGCCACACGAGCGTCCGGGCTGCACTTGGCTCTTCGCCTCTTCGGGGAATCGAACAATGATGGAATACTACTACACTGGAGGAGTACTACAGTACGCTTCTGGCCATCTAACACCGTTTGAACTCCTGCACGTCCACCGCGTGCGGGAGGGAGAGCGTGTAGCGAAATCTTCTCCTAGTCTTGCCAGCCACCACGCTCATGGGCGAGGGAGGGACGCTCCTGCCTTTGCATGTATGACAGGTGGGCCCTACAGGTGTGTGGCCAACCTGTCATACAGCCAAAGGCAGGTGCAGTTAAGTCCGCGAGGGAGAGGATAATCAAACTTCTCGTTGATGTACGAGTTGATGCGACACATCAAAGCACTGCACTCGATATATTTCAATAGTTTGCGTGTGTGACTCCCATATGAAGAGGCCGGGGGTCATCATCCTCCTTTTCGAGAAAAAACAGACGCGTGTGTGAGAGGACGAGTGCATGCGTGCACCTCTTCTCTTCCTGTATAACGTACTACTAAACTCAGAGTACATGTTTTTGTGGGTGGCACGATGGTGCGTGCGAGAAGTCCCGAGAGATAGGTTTAATGCATTAGTTGCGATGCATGCATGCATAAAGTACATGCATCGGTCAATTTTCTCTTAATACTTGCATGCAATGATTTAATGCACCTTGGAATCTGAACACGTTTTGGGGACAACCAAATTGAGCCTCATAAAATGGAAAAACTAAAATTTTGAGATAAGCCCTATAAAACCGGAAAGGAGGAGTAGAAAAATAAGTACTCCATCCGGGAATAGTGCCGCACTTTGAAACTAGAACCGTCAATAAATTTTGAGCTTGCGTCTCGTCACATTCGAAATTACTCCATTCTATATTGAATTGCAAACCTGTTCACACCTTAACAACCTAAACGGTTTCCCACTTAGGAGCGTATTAGTACTCGGTTATAAATACTAGTGTGCCAAGATGACTGCACATTCCTCCTCAACTCCTCATCCACAAAAACAAACAAGTCATTCAGCATCCTTCCCTTGCGTCTGCCATGGCCAGCGTGAGTTCTGGGTCGAGAGATTGCCACCAGGGAGAGGCGAGCATGGAAGCGGAAGCACAAGAGATGTCCCGCCTTGCTGCGAGAGCAGCCGACATGTCCCGCCGCACGGAAGTAGCAGCACAGAGGTCCCGCCGCGCTGTTGAAGCAGCACGGAGGTCCCGCCACGCCGTCGATGCAGCAGACTGGTCCGGCCGCGCCCCGGAAGCAGCAGAGATGTCCCGCCGCGCCACGATTGCAGCAGAGATGTCCCATCACGCGGCGGCGTCCCGGGAAAATTACTCGCGGGCAGGCGACGACTATTACAGGAGCATGCATGCGATCATCCATAGACAGATGGATCAGATCTCCGGCTCGGCGAGGTTGCAGGACGACATGATAGCCTCGTTCGAACAGGCTACCGGCGTCATCCGGCAACTAAGGGAGGGCAATGAGAGGTCCGGGCCAAGCGCGACCTACTGAGGGAGAAGATCGTTCGAAGTGCAGACCTGCAGGAGGAGACCAGTGCCTTGTTGTAGAAACTTATGGACGAGAATGACATGCTCCACAACAAGCGCCAAAGGCTGGTGGAGAAATCCCTGGATGTTCTCAAGAAACGTCTTGAGGACACGAAAGAGCTCATCGCCGCCCACCGCAGAGACTAGTTTCTTGGTTTCTTTTGATGTAATAATCGGTTTAGGATGTGGATTGTGTCGTCGGCTGTGAAATGTTGGGTTCTAGCGCGGATGTTTGGCCTTTGTTGGCCTCTTGGGATGTTGCATTT
The DNA here is from genome assembly GCF_002162155.2 of Triticum dicoccoides. NCBI lineage: Eukaryota > Viridiplantae > Streptophyta > Magnoliopsida > Poales > Poaceae > Triticum > Triticum dicoccoides. Next base: position 75,707,976 of record NC_041380.1, on the reverse strand, counting down.
CAATCTGGTAGCTTTTAGTCCTTCGTGTTAGGCTGGAGTTGTGCTGAACTTCTTGTGAATTGTGGTGGTTTTTAGTAATGAAAATCGGAGGGGGCAAGCCCTTCTTTGATAAAAAAAATTTAATCGTCCTTATATATTCATCAGTCTTGCTATAAGTCGTAGTAGATGCTATATAGGTCTGTCGGATCTTACATCAAGATCCGTGCTTTCAGATTTTCTTTTTTCTCTCTTAAATCTCAGTCAAGTGAGACATAGCCACACCATTAAACAGAGGCTCGGGCGCCATTAATGGAGACCTTGGGCGAGAGGTGGACGGCAGATGGAGATCAAAGGGCTCTCCTCCCGATAAGCACGCACAGGGGTCTGATTGCACGCCTCTCATACTCAAATAGCTACCCTGCACGGCGACTCCTACCTAATAAAAAATGGGGACGTGTGGCGGCACATAAATGGTACTAGTAAGTAGAACGCCCATAGTTTCAATAATACTTGTGTTTCTGATTGTAATGTGACATCACTTGTTCCAAAATGACTTTGTTGATTGTTAATGTGTGCGCCTTCGCAAATCGGACTGCAAATTTACCACAACATTTTGGTGCCATGTCATGGCACCAAGCCAAGTTTCATTATTATCATGCGTGTTTTGGATTTACAGGAATTAAAAAACTAAGTTTCTCAATGTTTCCAACCCAGCCACGACGCCTAGAATTTTGAATTTCATTCCCATTTCTTGCATGGAACCTAGAAATTTACCCAAGGGCACACATGTGATTTTTCAACCAACTTTGGTGCACTGGAACATGTGCTTGTATTTCGAATTTGAATTATGCACACAAAGGTGACACGTTCCCTCCTAGAACCACGAGCCTTCTTGAGAGAAGCTCCGATTTGCAAGAAGCTTATACCCAAATTTGTTCCTATTCGGCCAATTTTTTTACCACGACATGCTACTACCATGACATGACACCATGCCAAGTTTCATGATTTTAAAACCAAGTTTCTCAATGTTCTCGACCAACCCACGATGCCCAGATGTTTGAATTTTATTCTCATTTTTTGCATGGGACCTACTCCTTCCTTCCATCTATATAGGGACTAATGTGTTTTTCAAGACAACCTTTGACTATTGACAAGATTAATAGCACATGAGATGTATACTATGAAAATTATATTATTGGAAGCTCCTTTGACATACAAAATTGAAGGTATGCTTTGTGTAAGTTGCATGTCATATATTATTGCTCTAACATTTGGTCAAAGTTAGCCTCAAAAAACGCACGCATTAGGACCTATATAGATGGAAGGACGGAGTAGAAATTCACCCGAGGACACAAATGTGATTTTTTTAACCAACTTTGGTGCACGGGAGCATGTGCTTGTAGTTCAAATTTGAATTATGCACATTAAATGACCAAAAACTCAATTAATGTGTAAATAAGGCCAAACGAAGCCGGAATAATTCCAAAATTTAACAGGGCACTCATGTAGTTCTATGTTGCCTTTGTAAATAAACTCAAGGGGGACAATGTATATCGTTTTGCACTCAAAGGTGGCACGTTCCCTCTCAGAACCACGAGCCTTCTTGAGAGAAGCTTCGGTTTGCAAAAGCTTATACCAAAATATGTTCCTATTCGGCCAATTTTTTTACCACAACATGGTAGTACCATGACATGACATCCATGCCAAGTTTCTTGATTCTTAGACGTGTTTTGGATATACAAGAATTTTAAAACCAAGTTTCTCAATGTTCTCGGCCGAGCCACGATGCCCAAATGTTTTAATTTTATTCTCATCTCTTGCATGGGACCTAGAAATTCACCCGAGGACACAAATGTGATTTTTCAACCAACTTTGGTGCACGAGAGCATAATTTGACTTATGCACATTAAATGACCAGAAACTCAATTAATGTGTAAAAAACGACAAACGAACCCGGAATAATTCCAAAATTTAACAGGGCACTAATGTAGTTCTATGTTTCCTTTGTTAAGAAACTCAAGGGGGGCAGCGTATATCGTTTCACACTCTAAGGTGGCACGTTCCCTCTTAGAACCACGAGCTTCCAAATCGGCCCAATTTTTTACCACAACATGTTAGTGCCATGACACCATGCCAAGTTTCATGATGTCCAGGCGAGTTTTGGATTTACATGAATTTAAAATCAAAGTATCTTGATGTTCTCGGCCGAGTCATGATACCCAGATGTTTGAATTTCATTCCCATTTCTTCCATGGGACCTAGAAATTCAACCAAGGACACACATGTGATTTTTCAACCCACTTTGGTGCACTGGAGCATGTGCATGCAATTCATATTTAGATTATGCACATTAAAAGTCCAGAAACTCAATTAATGTATAAAAAGGCCAAATGAACCCGAAATGATTCCAAAATTTAATAGGGCACTCATATAGTTCTATGTTGCCTCTGTAAATAAAATCAGGGGGCAGGCAGCATATATCGTTTCACACACAAAGGTGACACGTTCCCTCTCAGAACCACGAGGCTTGTTGAGAGAATCTATGGTTTTGCAAGAGGCTTATACCAAAACTTGTCCCAATTCAGCCAAAAATTATATGCATGAAAACAGGGTTTAGATTATCCCAAACATCTCGCTACCAAGACCAATAATGTACTATGATTTGAATTCAACATAAAATGGATACAAATATTTGAATTGGAGAGCGTATGGTACATGTAGTTCATAGTGAAATATGATTACTGCTATATGTATGTTTTTTGTTATCAAGATAATATTTAAATTATTGTATAACTTGACAACAATCGTATTCAAATAAGGAAAATTGATTCAAATTTAGTCCATATGGTAGACGACAATATATATGTTCACATGGTGGAGTAAAATGTTCATATATGATGGAAGATCAAACTGTATGACTACATCAATTATAAACCGCAAGGTCACCTAACGATATATTCGAATTCAACATAACGTGGATTCAAAAATTGAAATTCGAGATCATGGCATCTGTAATCATATAAAAAGGGACATTACTCTTTCTTTGGTGGGAATTGATTTGTTTTTTGTTGTTGTTGAGGGAAGTGCGAATTGATTTGGTACTGTGCAGGGCATCTATAGCAATATAGTAAAAGGGGACATGACTCTCTTGTGTCTTGTATGAATTGTTTTTTACACGTTAAGTTTGTTATGCCGAACAAGGAATCCGCACCTTGTTATCCCAAAATTTTCAAGCTCGAGTATCTTTTGTCTCACCTGCTTTGGAACTCCCGCTTCTTCAACCCGCGCCGCGCCTTGTTATCCCGAAATTTGGACGCGCGCGAGAACTGCCTCCTCATCCAAAATCGCTCCCACAGCCCAGACATGCGAAATCCCCCTTCTACCCATCAGCCGGAAATGAAGCTCCACGTCGCGGTGTCAAAACTGGTGGGGGTACGCTGGTAACTTACCCTACGTTTCGGACAAGCGCGTCCCTAAGCTTGGCTCCCCCATCCCCCTTCGCCCCCACGCCATTCGTACACCGAGGCTGCCAAAACCCGCGAAACCCCACGCTCCTCTGTCGGCCTCCCGACCGCCGCCCAGCCGGAGACTCTTCCCCGACTATGCCGTCCACCGCAACAGCTCACCGTCCCTCATCCACCGCACCGGATGAGGATCCGTTGTCGATCTCGTCGTCCCGCCGGATCAGCCACCCCGTCCTCCACCTCCAAGGAGCTGCCCCGACGTTCGCCTCGTCTATCGCGCCACCTCAATCCCCACAGCGCCATCTTGACCGGCTCCACCGGAACCGGAGCACCCTCACCAATTCCTCCGATGAAGCCGAGGCCAACTCGGCGCCACCAAGGAGGTTCTGCACTCACCGCTGCATTTTATCTTTTATTCGATCTCACAGGGCCACAGGTGCTCGATACCGAGCAGACATGGCGTGTCTCCATCGATGACACTGTGGCCGGCCACATCATCCATGTCGTTGCTTCCTCGGCGGCGACTTCCACAATGGCACTAGCTGCAGCTGCTCCGGCTCTCGCTCGCGCTGCGGCTCTGTTCTTGTTATCGGTCACGCTGCTGCACTGCTCCTGCTTTCGTTCGTGCTGCTGCTCTGCTCTTGCTCTTGCTTGCGCTGCTGTTGCATGACCTCCGGCAGCTACAGGAGTTGCTGCTTTAGCACTCGCTCGCAGTGCTACTGCACGATTGCTCTCTGCTAGTGTGTTCCCTGCTCGAGCGTTTGCTGATTTAGATCACTGCTTCTCTGCTACTAGTGCTCGAATGCCCTAAACATTTATTGCAATGCTCTGTTACTAGTTCACTCAGTTTCGACAGTAAAATTCAGTTTCGACTGTGAAGTTCATTTTCATCAGTTAAGTTTAGAGTGAACAGTACTTACAGCATCTGTCGGAGCAGCCGTGGCATGGCTGATGCATTTTACATCTAGCACTTTTTGGTGATGTATTTTACATCATCTATTGCAGATGATCTTAGGGTCCCACTTCAGATTAACGTTGTCTGTCTTGTCATGCTTCAGCCTCGTCGCCGTACACCTTAGCGGAGCTGCTCCAACGACGGAACCGTCCATCACAGCGGAGCAGTACCCTCGGCGCCGTTTCCAGAGGCCTCGGATCTTCTTCCCCGCCTCCGACAGTCACACCAGCATCATCACCATCCTCCACATCCAACCTAGTGATGCTAAGGTCCACAAGGCTATGCCAAAGAGGTTGTACACTCGTCGCATCACTTTATTTCTCCATTCCTCTGTTCTTCCAATTCATGTGAGCCAAACACCCAAGTTGTCTGAAATCCTATGTTTCCAAATGCTCTGTTTTGCACGTGCATTCCTATCCTATTCCTGTGTTTTTCTTATCCCTGCGTTTATAGAATCATCCAATTCTAAGGACCCCTTACAGATTTACTTCATTTTCAGATAGGCGTCAAAGAAAACTCTGTGTGTTATGTCCTGCTCCTGCCGTGTCATCATCCACCCCACCTGAGGTGCACCATCGACAGAAGCGTTCACTTCAGCAAAGATCCCCCCTGCAGACTTCCTTTCGCCGCCTCAGATCATCTTCCCCATTGCCTGCAGCCACGCCAACTGCATTACCATCATCGACTGAGCAGATGAACCTGAGGACTAGATAGTTTCGGAAGAGAGGTCGCAGTCTTTCGTGTTTGCTTATGTTATACATTGGTTTTTATTACCTGCTACTTTATCGTTCAATCTTGAGTTTTGAATTGCCCATGGGTCTCATATCAAGCCAGCAACGAATAGTATCTGTCTACTATCTGGTTCATCTGGGGTCTTCTATGTGGTTCATGTTGGGTGGGCAACAAACAATAGATGATCCATTGTCTATCTTTTTAAACTGAAGCTATAATCTACATGCTATCATTAGTTTTGGATCCATCCACTCGTTTGCTACCATCAGTCTTGATTTTTGCATGCACCCCTTAGGCCTTAGAAAATCTAACTATTTTTTATTATGCATGTCAGATATTGTACACAATCGTACTGAACATGTAGAGAAAAAGAGAAGACTGTTGCGTGCGAATATAATGTCATGCAGACGCTGCTCCATGGTGGGCGAAGTGCCCCCTGCCTGCATTTCCAGATTGTATTCCAGAGGAAGATAACTGTTCTGATGGAGATTCAGAAGGAGCTGACCACGCCTGTTTACCACCTAAGGTGTTTGCTCTAACCTGGCATTCTGATTTTGGTCATATCATGCATATGGCGCCTTGCATTGCTTACATTATACATCTTATATGTCATCATCTTAGTTTAGATTTGCTTTGTGTGAATGCCACCTGTTTGGTTTCTATATCATACTCCAACCATTCCTAAATATTTGTCTTTTTAGATATTTCAACAAGTGACTACATACGGAACAAAATGAGTGAATCTACACTCTAAAATGTGTCTATATACATCTGTATGTGGTACTCCATTTGAAATCTCTAAAAAGACAAATATTTAGGAACGGAGGGAGTATATGGGAATTATGCAATGCCATCTTCTTTATCCAGGCATCATATACGTGAATCATGCATTGCCATCCTATTTAGCCACTCATCGTATATGTGAATTGTATTGTGCCATATTTTTTTCCTTAATGTATTCCATTTGTCAACAATGTTTATACATTCATCTACTCTTCCTGTGCATCAGCCATTTGAGTCGGTCATGGGAAAATCTGGAGTGAAAACAAGGTCTTGTGAGCAGTCAGTGCTACCTGTCGATGCAGATTTCTTGCTGGTTACAGATAGCTCCTCAGAAGAGGATTCAGAGAGAGATGACCAGTCGTATCCCCCCCCCCCGCCTGAGGTGCATGCTCTAACTTGGTTGGGTTATATTGCTCATATCATGCATATGGTGTCTTGCATTGCCATGCCATCTTCTTAGATTAGACATGCTTTGTGTGAATGCCTCCTGTTTGCTTTCTATATCAGAAATGTGAATTATGCAATGCCATGTTTTTCAGCCAGTTATCATATATGTGAATTATGCACCGCCATGGAGCCAGGCATCATATATGTGAATTATCTCATGCCATCTTTTTTTTCATTACGTATTCCATTTGTCGACAATCTGTGTATATTGAACTACTCTTCATGTGTATCAGCCATTTGAGCCGGTTATGGAAAAATCTAGAGTTAAAACAAGGTCTTCAGAGCAGGCAATGGTACCTGTTGAAGCATATATCTCAATGGTTACAGGGAGCTCCTCGGAGGAGGATTCAGAGACATATGACCAGTCCTATATCCCACCTCAGGTGTATGCTCTAAGTTGCAATGTTTATATTTCTCATATGATGCATATGGTGTCTTGCATTGCTTAGTTTAGACATCATATGCACAATATTGAATTCTATCTGGTTAGTTCAGAGATCATACATGTGAGTGCCAGCTGCTTAGTATATGAATCAATTATGTCAATTATATCATGCCATCATGTATACTTAGACAACATGTATGTGAATTATTTCATCACAACCTATTTTAGAAAGACATCATATAGTTTTGTCATGTCATCCTGTTTAGGTACTCATCATATGTTGAATTATGCCATTATATCATGTTAAGTTATCCATCATATATCTGAAACTGTGTCATGCTATCCTGTTTAGTTAGGCATCATATATGTGAAACTGTGTCATGCTGTCCTGTTTGGTTAGACAACATATATGTGAATTACCACATCTATCTATCATACAATGTCTGTACGTTCAATTTATTTTCTTCTTTATCAGCCATTTGAATTGGAGGGGTGATGGCAGTATCTAAGGGAGCAAAAACCCGTTCTTCACAAAAGACAGTGCTACCCATCGATGCAGATAGAACCATGGTTGTACTGGCCCACAAACTAGCCCCACCACACATAATCGAGACTCTTCCAGATTGCACACTTACACCGTTGGGCAGAGAACCAGCTACAACCCATCTAACCGCAACCCCAGCGGATAGTAACCCACTTATAGTTGACAAAGCACCATTTCCACCACAAAGTACCCCCACACGAGCAGTTTGTAAAGCTACTGCAGTGCCCAAAGCACGAAGACCACCATAGCTAACCCAAACTCCACGTTTAAAGCAGAAGAGCAATTATTCTTAGGTCAGATTCTGTAGCTATGGTCCATACTCCTTTGCTGTTGCATCACTGTATTTACTCATACCAACTACTTTCTAATTTGAAGGATCCAATTGAAACTCCAATGGCGCAACATGTATGTTTTAAACCTATTTCTTTAACTGGATTGTTGTTCTAACTTCTTGCTCTATGTTCATTTCACTTTAAGTTGTATAAACAGTTATGTTCTCATGTGATGCACATTACAAGTGCTGCCAATGCTGTGTAGTTTCTCACACTTATATTCTGTCTATGCTATTGTGTCATAAAAATATATGAGTTGAACTGTGTCTCTATCTTGATTAGGGAACATAAACTAGAATGATATGGACAATACAGTGACCATAGTACATAGATATATGTTTGTTTCATGCTATTATCCTATCCACCTTACTACTGAACCGGTTTACCAAAATGAGTTTCATATACTACAAGCTAAACCTGTGATGTGTCTGCTTGTTTCTCTTGTAGTATGCAAACAGAATATTGGAGAAGAGCACCCCACTATGCAATGGTAGAGAAAGTAATGCAGATAAGGTTCAAGATAGTGAGACAACCCTGTTGGTCTCCAAGAAAGGTGATAAAAACGATCTTGTAGATAGTGAGAAAACCCCACAGTTCTGCGTTGATGTAGTGTTCGAGTTACTGGCTAGTACCGCTGGCACAAGCTCTTCGAACTCGCTGCCTGAATCACTTCGGCTTCTTCAGTCTCAGCTACAAGCTGAAAGGCATCAGTCAGCTGTGCTGCGGCAAGAAGCTGAAGGACTGAGGACGTCCCTGCAGAATTCAGATGCGTACTTTCTTGTGCAACAGCAAGTGCTGGAAGATTTAAGCGCCAAACAAGAGAAAGTTAATAAGCTTGCTAAGCATCTTGCCAGCATTATGGGTACCCAGGATATTGTTTCTTGAACTCTTCTGAAGTGGTTTCAGTTCTGGACTTGTTTTGCTGCGGCATTTATATGCTGCTTTGTTCCCTATATATGCACTGGTGGCGAACTTTGATGCCCAGTGGATGTAATATGTGTAATAGCTATGATAGCCTAGCATAAGTTGCTTGCTTATTTATTTCCTTGTTGTCTTGTTTATTTGTTTGCTTGTAGTCATTGCAGTTCTTTTTCCGCGGTTTGCTAGTGTCTGCAATAACCTATTTTTAAACTAGGCCACAATAACCATGGGCTAATATTTACTGTAGTGACACTGGGCCTTCTACGGGCCGTAGAAATAGTGGGCCTTCTACGGGCCATAGAAACAGTAGGCCATCTACGGGCCGTAGAAACAATGGGCTTTCTACGGGCCGTAGAAATAATGGGCCTTCTACGGGCCGTATCATCAATGGGCCTTATACAGGCCATATGATCGATTGGCCAAACATGGGCCAATAACAGGCCGCATTATGGTCGTAAACAGGCTAGAGTTGGAATCGTCTGTTCATGGGCCGACCATAACGGGCCATCGTTAATAGGCTGTATTTGATGACGCTATGAAAACGGCCCAACGTATTAACGGACCACAAATGGGCTGACTGTAACCACCGGCTGAATTTGGCCCATAAGCAGAAAATGACAGTAATGGGCTGTAAGTAAACGAATGCTGGAAATGAGCCCAAGAATAAATGGGCTCTGAGAAGGCCGAAAGATAATATGGGCTGGAAACGGCCTAATGGAATAATGGGCTGTTAATGGGTATAAAGTGATACACTGTTCATTACGGGCCAGTTTCACCACGGGCCGTTAATGGGTGTAAAGTGATACACTGTTCATTACGGGCCAGTTTCACCATGGGCCGTTAATAGGCCAAGAGTTACATAGGGCCTCATATGGGCTGAAAGACATCATGGGCCATACATGGGCCAGAAGTGAAAACAGGCTGGAATCATATTGGATGGCCCAGATGACGCTACTGGGCCTAATTCGGATAGGGTGTAACGGGCCTTGGGTTAGTGGGCTGTAAATGGGCTATATGCGAACATGCCGTTAACAGGCTTTCCATGGGCCGGCCCGCCACCTTTTGACCAAGTCAAACGGGCTGGCCTTTTCATAGGAATGGGCCTCTATTGGGCCGTGCCACGTGTCGACGTATCATAGGCGCATTCTGTCCAATGAGTGGATGACATATGTCCCAATGATGAGCCTACACGTGTTTGCTCCAGCCAATGATGATTTTACACATGGAAAATCCCCATTGGCCGGGGCTATTAACGGGTTATCGGATCCAAAACCCGACCCGATAGCTTAACGACGTTCTGTTACGGTGGATGCCACGTGTCGATCACCCTTGACGAAAGCACTTCTATGATGCGCGATTTATCGTCATGGAAGTGCACACTTCCGTGATGATAATTTTGGTAATGTCATGGAACACTTCTATGACAGCACAGGTATGACTATCTTGATTCTGTCATAAAATCGTCATGGATGTACATGCATGACAAAAACACGACCTACTATGACAAACACGTATCATCACGGAAGTGTATTTTTTGTAGTGCTGGGAGGTACGGCAATAGAAGCAAGACCAACAATTTCATCTTTACTAGGCAATTCCTCTTCATGGTGTTGTCTACGAAATTTAGAGAAATTAAATTCATGAGACCTATCACCTAAACCAATAGTAACAACATCCTTTTCGCAATCTATCTTATCATTAACTGTGTTCAAGAAGGGTCTACCAAATATAATGGGACAAAAGCTATCTCGTGGGGAACCAAGGACAAGAATATCAGCAGGATATTTAGTTTTCCCACACAAGACTTCAACATCTCTAACAATTCCAATGGGTGATATGGTATCTCTATTGGCAAGCTTAATTGTGACATCAATATCTTCTATCTCAGCAGGTGCAATATAATGCATAATTTCTTTGTATAAGTCATGAGGTATAGCACTAGCACTGGCACCCATATCACATAAGCCATGATAACAATGATCTCCTATTTTAACAGAAATAACAGGCATGCCTACCAAAGATCTAGGTTTATCTTTAGCACAAGGTTTAGCAATTCTAGCAGTTTCATCACGGAAATGAATAACATGCCCATCAATACCCATCAATATTATCAGACAAGAAATCTTTAACAATAGCAATATTATGTTCAACTTTAATTTGCTCAGGAGGTGTATAAGTTCTAATATTGCTTTTACGAACCACAGTTGAAGCTTTAGCATGATCCTTTATCCTAACAGGGAAAGGTGGTTTCTCAACATAAGAAGTAGGAACAATAGGATCATTATAAGTGATAGTCTTTTCTTCAACTTTAATTGGTGCAGCTACTTTTACTTCTATGGGAGGATGATATTTAAACCACTTCTCCCTAGGGAGATCAACATGAGTAGCAAAAGATTCACAGAAAGAAGCTACTATCTCAGAGTCAAGTCCATATTTAGTGCTAAATTTACGGAAAACATCGGTATCCATAAAAGATTTAACACAATCAAACTTAGGTGTCATACCTGACTCCTTACCTTCGTTGAGGTCCCAATCTTCAGAGTTGCATTTAATTCTTTCCAATAAATCCCATTTGAATTCAATAGTCTTCGTCATAAAAGAGCCAGCACAAGAAGTATCGAGCATGGTGCGATTGTTATCAGAAAGCCGAGCATATAAATTTTGAATAATCATTTCTATTGAGAGCTCATGATTGGGGTACGAATATAACATTTATTTAAGCCTCCCCCAAGCTTGAGCGATGCTTTCTCCATCACGAGGACAAAAATTATATATATAATTGCGATCACGATGAACAAGATGCATAGGATAAAACTTCTGATGAAATTCCAATTTCAATCATTTGTAGTTCCATGACCCCATATCATCACATAGCCTATACCATGTCAATGCATCTTCCTTCAAAGATAAAGGGAAGACCTTCTTCTTAATAACATCTCCGGGTACATCTGCAAGCTTAAATAATCCACAAACTTCATCCACATATATTAAGTGCTCATCAGGATGCGTTGTTCCGTCTCCTGCAGAAGGATTAGCTAGCAATTTTTCTATCATAACCGAAGGAATTTCAAAGCAGACATTTTCATTTTCAGTAGGTTCAGTAGGTTGAGGAGCAACTCTTTGCTCTACTGGTCGGGGTGAAGATACCCCGAACAAGCCCCTCAAAGGATTACTTTCCATAGTAACAAGTGACAGTAAATTTCAGCACACTATATAAATATTTCCTTACCAAATTCCACCTACCAAAGGCGCTTCACTCCCCGGTAATGGAGCTAGAAAAGAGTCTTGATGACCCACAAGTATAGGGGATCTATCATAGTCCTTTCGATAAGTAAGAGTGTCAAACCCAATGAGGAGCAGAAGGAAATGATAAGCGGTTTTCAGCAAGGTATTCTCTGCAAGCACTGAAATAATAGGTAACAGATAGTTTTGCGATAGAATAATTTGTAACGAGTAACAAGAAACAAAAGTAAATAAAGTGCAGCAAGGTGTCCCAATCCTTTTTGTAGCAAAGTACAAGCCTGGACAAACTCTTATATGATGTAAAGCGCTCCCAAGGACACATGGGAATATCGTCAAGCTAGTTTTCATCACGTTCATATGATTTGCGTTCGGTACTTTCATAATTTGGTATGTGGGTGGACCGGTGCTTGGGTACTGTCCTTACTTGGACAAACATCCCACTTATGATTAACCTCTATTGCAAGCATCCGCAACTACAACAAAAGTATTAAGGTAAACCTAACCATAGCATGAAACATATGGATCCAAATCAGCCCCTTACGGAGCAACGCATAAACTAGGGTTTAAGCTTCTGTCACTCTAGCAACCCATCATCTACTTATTACTTCCCAATGCCTTCCTCTAGGCCCAAATAATGGTGAAGTGTCATGTAGTCGATGTTCACACACTACAAAAAAATACACTTCCGTGATGATACGTGTTTGTCACAGTAGGTCGTGTTTTTTGTCATGCATGTACATCCATGACGATTTTATGACAGAATCAAGATAGTCATACCTGTGCTGTCGTAGAAGTGTTCCATGACATTACCAAAATTATCATCACAGAAGTGTCCACTTCCATGACGATAAATCGCGCGTCACAGAAGTGCTTTCATCAAGGGCGGCCGACACGTGGCATCCACCGTAACAGAACACCATTAAGCTATCGGGTCGGATTTTGGATCCGATAACCCGTTAACAACCCTGACCAATGGGAAATTTCCATGTGTAAAATTCTGATTGGCCGAAGGGAACACCTGTCAGCTCGTCAGTGGGCCAGATGTCGCCCATCCATTGGAGCAGACCTGCCTATGATACATCGACACGTGGCTGGGCCCAACAGAGGCCCATATAGGTTAAAAAGGCCGGCCCAGTCAAAGGCATGTAGAACTTAATCAGGTATTAGTGGGCCAGCCCAATAACGGCCTGCTTAATAAAGGCCCATTTACGACCCGAAGCCAGATCTGGCCCGTTAATTGTTCGCCCAATATTTGGGCCCATTTACGGCACGAAGCCAGATCTGGCCCATTAATTGTTCGCGCAATATTTTGGCCCATTTGCGGCCCGAAGCCAGATCTGGCCCATTAATTGTTCGCTGAATATTTGGGCCCAACTACAACCCAGTGACTTTCGGCCTGTTAGAGGCCTGATGTAGACATGGGGCCATTTCAGCCCGGTGTGACTTTCGGCCTGCGAATGGCCCGTGCTGCCCATGGGCCATATATGGTCCGACGGGACATTGGGCCCACTAACTGCCGATGCTAAAGGTGGAAACAGTTAAGCCCAACGTGAATTTGGTCCTGTTAAAGGCCTGTCGCGTAATTCGGCCCGTTGATGCCTGTGATATGCTTTCGGCCTCTTAAAGGCCCATGATATCAGTGGGCCAACTAAGGCCCGAGATATGTTTCGGCCTGGTAACGGCCCGTGAGCTAACTGGGCCCAAAATGCCCCGCTCTACATTTCAGCCTGCTGAAGGCCCGTCGAAGACTAGTGAAAATTCAGGCCCAACATGCATTTTGGCCTGCTAAAGGCCCATGGTTTCATCTCGGCTGTAACAGGCCAGTATAATATTCAGCCTGTTAATGGCCCAACGCTACCTGGGTCAAACTAAGCCCTGGGTCGACAAAAGGCCCAACTAAAATATAGGCCGGTGTGAGTTTGGGCCTGGCGCAATTTGTGAAGGCCCCAATCATTTGGGCCCAAGAAAGACGCAGGTCGGCCCAATTGTAGCCCTCTAAAAACCTAGCCCGTTAGAGTCAAATGTTTCGGTCCGGTCGACTACATCTGATTTTTTTCAGATAGAGAATGATGGCAGTAACTAGTAGGAATTAAGAACAAACCTACTCTATACAATAAAGAAATTACGGCATAGTAACTAAGAATAAACCTACACTATACAATAAAGGATTTAAGGTATATTACATCCACTGGGCATCAAAGTTCGCCACCAGTGATCACAAAGCGCAACGAAGAAGCAAATTACAAAAACTGGGCACCATTGGAGCATAACAAAATAATACTGAATCGATACCACTTCCAAGACAGTTCAAGAAAGGTTAGCCTTGTGGGGGAACTGCTGCGCAAGCTGCTGAGCAAGGCTGTGAGACCGGCCTAGCATGTCGGTCATAGCTTCCAGGTGTAGCTGTTTAGCGATGAGGTTCTCATTGGTGTTCTCCGCAATCTTTCTTAGAAGATAGGACTTCAAGTCGAAGTTGAGTTGCAGAATGCCTTTCTTCTAGAACTTGGGACTGAAGAAGTCGAACTGATTCAGACAACGAATTCTGTGAGCTTGTCTGACTGTTAGTCTCAAGTAACTTGCACACTGCATCAAGACAAGACTTTGGGGTTGTCTTGCTATCTTGAAGATGTTTTGCCTTCTTTGCTGCAATATATGTTGGGTTTGTCTCACAGCCTTCAGCAGACTTGTGCATTCCATCAGGAATATCACCCTGAAACAAAGCAGAGAGATGACAGGTTTTGCACGTGTATAAACAAAGATGATAACTGTTCTGTCAATTCTATCCAATTTCAAATTAGAAAAATAAAGAGTAAGTTCAAAATATCAATAGCATAATTTGGCATTGTTCATAATGCGGGGAGCTTCACCACACTACTGGATTACCATGTCAACATAACAAGCATAGATGAAGGGCAAAGAAAATCATTGTATCTATTTTGGATAATGTGCATGGCATGTTGTTCATATCATCAGCCACATCAGTAAGATAAAATAGGATATGACAAGGTGCAAACCTGGGCTGCTTCACCACACACTGGATTATAGATCCACAAAAACAAGCATACATATAGGGAGTATTAAGTAATGTGCATGGTATGAATAAGGAATTTGGTTTTACAAGTAAAACTTAGAACTTATAGTTCTTATGAACATGCATTTTGGTAGAAACAGCAAACTAAACTGTAGTAAACGATAGGGAGTATGAGCAAATTAAACAGTAGTTGTGGATAAAGGCTTTAGAAGGACTGACTTACATTAACAGTTAACACCGGCTTTATAATGCCCTTCTCCAGGTCAAGGGAAGGACAACTCAAGAATTTCAGCACATAATCTTCTTCATAAGCATTGCCTGTACTCTACATTTTGTAGAGAGTAATTATAGATATGATAATACTGGAAGGGATAGAGGATAATGAACATAAGATGTAGATTGATGCTACATAATCAACTACCAATCCCTGGAAGTACAAGCGTTACAGGACAAAATGTACTGACAAGAGAAGTGGGCTACACTTCTGCACTGGCATTGTCTGTGTATTCTACTTGTTGGTAAGATTAAATATAGATCTGATCTTTTTTAGTAAATGGTGGGCGAGGGAGATAAGATGCAGAATGCTACAAAATGAACCAATCCCTCTTCCCATAATACATGAGTGTTTTGAACACTGGTGTACTGTACAAAACATTCTTATATTATGGGACGGAGGGAGTAGCTATTAATGCAAGTACAGTGATAGACCACATTCAGTCCTTACAAGAGGACTGCAGAGCTAAACCTCTTCAAAAGCATTGGGTTGATTCTAAATTTATGTAAGAGTCCATACGGATCTTATAATGTCCACCAAATGGACGATTACGAGGCTAACATGTGCAGTGATGCTACATAATCAAATAGCTATGAAAGTAAGTATGGTCATACAGGGCAAGAGGTACTCACAAGAGCAATGCAGTGTGCAGTATAGTTGCGAGATTCTGTTGTCCCTTGAGAACGAATGTTCTTCTACTAACAGTTGTCATACAAATGAGACATTAAGGCACATGCCGAAATGTAGTTCAAATTGTGATGTGATATCATAGACAGTACCTTACGCTGCAGCCGAGACCAATGTGTAACAGGATTATTCCAGTCACCGTCGGATAAATGTAGCACCGGAGACTTTACAGAAATTTCATTCAGAGGCTTCCCATCGAAGTGCGCTTGCCTTAGGTAGGAACGGTACTTCATCAACGAGTGCTTGAAAAGCGCAACCAACCCTTGCTCGTCATCACAATCCAGTTTGCTCCTCGCCTATTTAAAAGAATGAAATCTTGTGTTTTCTATCAGCAGAAACATATGCAGTAATGACCATGAATAACATTAGTACATTACTTATGCGTAAGTTGCGGAGGAAGACTGGAAATTGTTCTGTGTCTGCGGTATAATATTTCCATGAAGGAAAGATGCGCACAAAGTTCCCGACAACAACATAAGCTTTGTCTTCTAAACTGGGAAGAAATGGAACAGGGGTCCTATTTGCTACAATTGGGGCTCTCTCTGGTTCGAAAAGGGATTTGGCAACTAGATTTGGTGTACACTTTGCTAGAATGGGGGTTTTGCATTGTACAACTGGTGCTATGTCAACTGGCATAATCATACTATTTGCTGCAGTTGGGGTCTGCTGAGTTGGGGCATTAGAAATGACCAGTGTAGTAGGGCTAGAGTCTGCTAGAGTTGGGGTATTTTGTGGGTCAGGTGATATTGCAACTACACCTAATGGGCTATTTGGTTTATCAGGTGCCACTACCATTTCCAAATACTTTGCTTGTGCTCCTCCACGATCAGCAATCGCCCTCTTCCTTTTGAACGTCTGATACACAAGAACAACATTTGAATGGATAAATATGGTATGATGACAGATGGAATATGTACTAAAAATGGATAGGCAGGGCGTATTCACATCCACGATGTGTAAACTAAGCTAATGGCAGTTCAACAAAGTAGAAGCAATGCAAAGCATCAGTTGCAAGATATGTGCGAGCAATGTAACCTTGGAAAGTTAGAGCAAGTATCTTGATGGGTGAATAAGATAGGTGTAACATCCCAAATTTGCAATTTGCAATGTTATACACTAGATCATTATGCATATCATATTTTCATGCATTTTTGGTTGATCCTAGAAATTTCACGCAACTCAAGGACCTTCGGAGAGAGTTGGAGATTTCGTTATTTTCATATTTGAGAGTTTTCTCAAATTTGAAAAGAGGATCATTTGATTTATTTATTTCATCTTCAATTATTTTTCCAATATCAAAAAAATGAGAGAGGGAATAATATGACTTTCCCAAAGTTAGGAAAAATGAAGATCTAATGAATAAATCAAATTTTGGTTTTTGCCGGAGTTTTGTTTGCTTTTTATTTGGATAGGAAAAATGCGCGGTTTCAAAAATTGCATTTTAGGCCCGGAGAAAAGTTCATTTTGTTCGACTCATTTTTAGGAGTCGGGGAAAATTTACTTTAGATTTTTCGAAGTTCGTTTAGATAGTTTTTATTTTGTTTTTCTGCGCGCGAAACCGATTTAAAAAAAAAGAAGGGACGCAGGCCCAGCCGCCTGGGCCAAGGCCGGCCCAGCCGCGCGCGCCAGCCGCCAGCCCCGCCGCCAGGCTGAGTCCCAGCGGGACTCCAGCCGCCGCCGCCTCCCCTTGCCCCCTTCCCCAAGTCTCTAGCCCCCCCTCCTATATAAATACCAACACCCCCCTCTCCACCCCAAGC
>NC_041380.1:75681756-75689944 GCF_002162155.2 Triticum dicoccoides | reverse complement strand
CCAGCCCCGCCGCCTAGCTGCCGCCGCCGCCGCCCTAGCGCCGCCGCCGCCGCCCTTGCCCTGCCACCGCCGGAGCCCTCGCCGGAGCCTCCCCGAAAGTAGCCGCGCAACCCCTCGCCTCGGTTCGGTTTTTTTAGAAACCGTTCCGGTTTTCTTTTCCGGTTTTTTTTCCGGTTCTTTGTTTCGGTTTACTTTCCGAAAACCCTAGACGGTTTTCTTTTCGTTTTTTTCTTCGGTTTAGTGTTTACCGAATTTTCGCCGGACCATTCGTCTTAACGAACGTGATCACCGGTTGTTCCCGGTTAATGAACGTCCGTTCGTTTAACCGTTCGTCTCTTTCTTTTTGACGGATTTATTCCGCGATCGCGATCTCAGATCCGATCTTCGTTCTAGTCTTTCTTTTCGCTCGTTTATCGGAATCAGGCAATTCAAGCGCCTAGAGTTTGGTCTCGAAACCCTCTATTGGTTTAACCAACTTAAACAAGATTTTGCTACTGTAAAATTTGCCTTAGATCCAGATTAGTAGAACAAAGTTGTTTTGTTTCGCCGTTTGACTTTCGTTGCTTCGTTCGATTTGATTCTTTTTGCCAACCGGAGTTCTTAAGTTGAACCTTCTGGTTAGATCTCTTATTTGAGTTTTACCCATGCATTAGAAGAGTTCTTATTGTATGCTTGTTTGTTTGTCTGCGATAGAATACCCGGAGTGCGCCGCTTGTTACTTTGAATCTCTAGGTTTCCCGGATCATCAGCAAGGCAAGTAACACTTTGATCATACCTTTTCCTACTACCCAGTTTTATTGCATTAGATCAATCCTCACACATTGCATGGTTAGGATCTAATTAAATTGTGGGATGGTAAGTAGATGAGGTAGTACCTATTACCTGTTTATTATCAAACCTTTGGGAGTTACTTCTACGTTTGCTTATTATGCCATGCTATGCTAGTAGACGTGGATTGGGTGAGTGATATCCATGACAGATGTGAGTTTATTAATTAATGGTTTATCTAAGGTGGCAACTTAAACACACATCTGGGTGGATTGAGGCACCTGGATAGTCCAGGACTTGCCTGTTTTCTTTTGGACCGCCACCCAGGCTCAAAGGGATCATGAGACTATTCATACTAGAAACATCCATGTGCAGCCACAAGCTATTATGGGCTCTAGCATAGTTGACTAAGTCGTGCGAACTCTTACAGTGGTAGACTAGCAGATGTAGGGGATGTAGGTGGTACGGTCTACCCGATCATAAGGTGCTAGCGCTTCTGAAAGACTATGTCTCGGTCATCCGTCTTCTCAAACACCATGTAGTGCGAGAAACCAAACGGAGGTGATCGAGCCTTGTGGGGAAAAGTGCGCAAACCTATGCAGAGTGTAATAAACTAATCATGATTAGCCGTGTCCCCGGTTATGGACGATCTTGAGTATCTAGTACCTGGATTATCATGTGAATCTCAACATGTTACTCTAAATTAATTTTGTTGGGTTATGTTTAATGATGATGCTTAATTGGGATTGAGAATGCTGTCAACCATTCTCAATGTTTAACAACTACCATGATAGTTAAATAAATTTATTCCTTTGAAGTAGGGAAAAATTGGCTTTACGCAAAACTGTAACCATAGAGCTTTCCACCAGCCAAATATACATATAGAATAGCTACTTCATTCCATTGCTCTCTATGTGTTACATTGCCAGCATATTCCATGTGCTGACCCGTTTTTGGGCTGCAACGTTAATGTTGCAGACTTTTTAGACGACGATTAAGGAGTTTTAGGTCGTGGTCCTATACTCAGTGATGCCGTTGGAGTTGATGGACTCACTTATCTTCCAAGCCTTCCGCTGTTATCGTTATTAGATGGCCTTAAGCCATATTTATTGTAATAAGTTCTCTTTTGAGACACTCGATGTAATAAGTGTGTGATTGCTACTCTGCTATAAATCCTCCGAGTACTGTGTGGTGTCAGCATTACTGATCCAGGGATGACACGGGAGCACAGAGATCAGACTGTTTGAGGTTTGGTCGCTACAGAGATGGTATCAGAGCACACGCTGACTGTAGGACACGACCACTAAGTTAAAGCCATAGACCACTATTCTCTTCTCATTTTTTAACTCCTCATCTTTTCTACTCTTTAGGATGACGAACGCGAAGATTAAGTACGCTCAACCGGATGAAGGCACACCATTTGGATTTCACCTGAAGGAAGTCACCAAGTACCTGAACATTGGATTACCAAGCTTCACGGGAACCTTCAACGCCACTCTGCCTGAAGAGGAGCACTGGAAGATTCAAGCTCACGTTCCGGGAAGGACATTCGCGCCAATCACGAAGCCTATAGATAGTGTTTTCAATGCACCAACCTGGAGTCTGGGGAAGAGCATGGCAGCCCATATCACCATAGGACGCATTGGAGAAGTTTACCAAGAAGACCTCAAGGACACTATCTACCAGATTTTTGGACGCCGAGATGAACAATGGGAGTTAGTCAGCACCAAGAAGGATAGATCCATTGCATCTTTCATCCAGGAGTTAAACCAGCACATTCAACGCCATGAGAACCAGATGTGCAATGATATGATAGAGTTGAAGAATGCGAAGGCAAGGATCATCGAGTTAGAAGGAGAACTGAAGGCTACACGCAAGGACTACATGGACGAGATCGTAGCTCTAGCAAGACAAAATGACGATCTTAAGTAGGAGATTGAAGAACTCATGGGGAAGTTAGCATCTAGGAAGGAAGACATGTACATCGCATGTCCGGACAACTACATCATCATCGACGACACCGATTCGGATCCAAGTGAACCCGACTTTGAAGATGAAGCTGGGGCAGATATCATGGAGTCTTCCATCGGTTCAAATTTCTAGATGACCACCAAATAGTAGTAGTATTTCCCCCTGTAAACATTAGTTCGAGCACTTTTGCGATAGTTTTAGACCGATTGTAAGCCCTTGTTTTATTGAATGAAGTGATTTTGTGTGCATTTGCTCATGTGCATTGGGGTAGTGCTTTCCCTTTAGACCTCACTCTATTCTTAATTCTCGTCTTTTCTAAACCCTCAGATGCCTCCGAGACATGACAATGGATTACCACCGGAGCTCACTCAGTTGATCCAGCAACAGAATCAATTGATGCAGATGTTAGTCCAGAACCAGCAGAACAACAACAACAACCCACCACCACCGCCGCCACCTGTTGACCACTTAGCCCGTTTCCTTAGGCTGAATCCGCCGGTGTTTTCCAGTAGCACCGAGCCGATAGTAGCAGACGATTGGCTCCGCAAGATAGGAAGGGAGTTGACCACTGCAGGATGCACGGATGGTGAGAAAGTGAAGTTTGCCGCTCACCAGCTTGACGGACTCGCGGCAGCATGGTGGGAGAATTTCACATCCACTTACCCAGTTGACACTGTCACATGGGATCAGTTTCAGCAAGCTTTCCGCACTGCCCATGTTTCAGCAGGAGCTATGGCCATGAAGAAGCGTGAGTTTCGCAACTTACGCCAAGGAGGAAGGACAGTTGGCCAGTACGTTGACGATTTCAGCAAGTTAGCACGTTATGCCCCAGATGACGTTGCTACAGATGCAGCTAAGAAGGAGAAGTTTCTGGAAGGACTGAATGATGAACTAAACATGCAGTTGATGGTAGCGAGTTTCAACAACTACCAGGAGTTGGTAGATCGTCCCATCATGATTGAAGGGAAGCAACAGCAGATTGAGAACCGCAAGAGGAAGTACGGACAGGGGAAGTATAACTCTGGAGCCCAGCAGAAGCCCCGTTTTGTCCCTAAACTGGGATTTCAGTTTCAGCACACCCATGGAGGAGGTAGTTCGCACAACCATAATGGCCACAAGAATGGTAACAGGAATGGAGGAAGCAACGGCCAGAACCGTACCACCCCATCGACCCCAACCAAGAGAGATCTGAGTCAAGTCACCTGTTTCAAGTGTTCCAAGACCGGACATTATGCCAATGAATGTCCTGAAGGCCAGAATGGAAATGGCAATGGAAGCTCTGGGAAAAAGCCGAACCCTTTCACTAGGGGACAGGTGAACCACGTTAATGTGGAGGAGGTTGAAGATCAGCCCGATGCAGTAATCGGCAAGTTTTTGGTTAAGTCATTTACTGCACTTGTTCTTTTCGACACTGGTGCATCGCATTCATACATATCAAGGGGATTTGTGGATAAATATAACCTGCCAACCCAAGCCCTTAGGTCACCCATGTTAGTAAGCTCACTAGGAGCGGAGTTTATGGCTAGACGATGGTGTGATCAGTTACCATTAAGGATTGGAAACTATGTTTTTCCCTCAGACCTAATAGTATTGGAATCTAAAGGATTGGATGTGATATTAGGCATGGATTGGTTATCAAAGTATGAAGGGAATATTGAGTGTGCTAGTAAGTCAATTTTGCTTACCACACCAGAAGGACGAAGGATCAAGTATGTATCCCGGCATGTGCCAAAAAGGACACAAGTAAACTGCCTAACAGGAGTTGTGCAAGAAGAAGTACCAGTGGTAAAGGATTTTCCTGATGTATTTCCTGAGGAATTACCAGGCATGCCACCGGATAGAGACATTGAGTTTTTGATTGAGTTATTACCAGGTACAGGCCCAATATCGAAGCGACCGTACCGGATGCCAGCAAAGGATTTGGTGGAAATTAAGAATCAGATTAAGGAGTTATTGGATAAAGGTTACATTCGCCCAAGTTCTTCGCCTTGGGGATCACCAGTACTTCTGGTGGAAAAGAAGGATGGATCATTAAGGATGGTTGTAGATTATCGGGGATTGAATGAAGTAACCATCAAGAACAAGTACCCACTGCCAATGATCAACGATCTGTTTGATCGATTGCAAGGAGCTAAAGTGTTTTCCAAGATCGATTTGCGATCAGGGTACCATCAGTTGAAGATTCGAGAGCAGGACATACCTAAGACAGCATTCACCACAAGATATGGGATGTACGAGTATACGTTATGTCATTTGGTCTGACTAATGCACCTGCCTATTTTATGAACATGATGAACAAAGTATTTATGGAGTTTTTGGATAAGTTTGTCGTAGTGTTCATTGATGATATCCTGGTTTACTCGAAGAATGAAGAGGAGCATAAGGAACATTTGCGACTAGTACTTGGAAAGCTCAGAAAACATCAATTATATGCCAAGTTCAGCAAATGTGAGTTTTGGTTAAAGGAAGTAGGATTCCTCGAACACGTTATATCCAGAGAAGGAACAGCAGTAGATCCCACTAAAGTTGATACCGTGACCAAGTGGGAAGCCCCAACAACAGTTGGAGAGATCCGGAGTTTTCTTGGACTCACAGGATACTACCGGAGATTTATTTAGAATTTCTCAAAGATTGCGAAGCCTATGACTGAGTTGTTGAAGAAAGATACCAAGTTCATATGGACAGAGGAATGTGAGGCTAGTTTCCAGGAGTTGAAGAAACGTTTGGTTACCTCACCAGTGTTGATTTTGCCAGACTAGACCAAAGATTATGAGGTGTATTGCGACGCTTCACGTCGAGGACTTGGAGCAGTGCTTATGCAGGAAGGGAGAGTTGTTTCATATGCCTCAAGACAACTAAGCCTCATGAGTTAAATTATGCCATGCATGATTTAGAGTTAGCAGCCGTAGTGCATGCATTGAAAACATGGAGACATTTCCTCATTGAAATCATTGTGAGGTGTACACGGATCATAAGAGTTTGAAGTACATTTTCACACAGAAGGAGTTGAATCTCAGACAAAGGAGATGGTTGGAGCTCATCAAGGATTATGATATGAAATTGCATTACCATCCCGGAAAGGCTAATGTAGTAGCTGACGCATTAAGCCGTAAGAGCCACGTCAATACATTAATGACGGGAGAAATACCAAGGGAGTTAGCAGAAAACCTTCGTGAGCTATGTTTGGAAATAGTTCCGAGAGGCTATGTAGCAACATTGGAGATTCAGTCAACATTGATGGATAAAATCAGAGAGGCTCAAAAATCTGACAAGGAGATTGCTTCTATAAAGGAGAAACTGAGAAAAGGATTTCATGAGGACGAGCACGACACCCTATGGTTTGAAGACCGTGTTTATGTGCCAAATGACCCGGAGATCAGGAAGTTGATTTTGCATGAGGCACATGATTCACCGTATTCGATTCACCCAGGGAATACCAAGATGTATTTGGATTTAAAGGAAACATTCTGGTGGACCGGAATGAAGAAGGATATTGCAGCATATGTAGCAGTTTGTGACGTATGTCAGAGAGTAAAGGCAGAGCATCAGAAGCCAGCAGGATTGTTACAACCATTGCCGATACCCGAATGGAAGTGGGATAAGATAGGCATGGATTTTATCACAGGACTACCCAGGACGAAAGCAGGCTATGACTCGATATGGGTAGTAGTTGATCGTTTGACGAAGGTAGCACATTTCATTCCAGTTAAGACCACTTACACCAGTGCTAAGTTGGCAAAGATATACATGACTAAGATCATATGTTTGCATGGAGTTCCAAGGAGTATCGTATCAGACAGAGGAACTCAATTTACCTCAAAATTTTGGAATCAGTTGCATGAAACTTTAGGAACCAGACTAGAGTTCAGCACAGCTTTTCATCCGCAGACAGATGGACAGACCGAGAGAGTCAATCAGATTTTGGAAGATATGATGAGAGCTTGTGCACTAGATTATGGATCTAGCTGGGACGATAACTTGCCGTATGCGGAGTTTTCTTATAACAACAGTTACCAAACCAGTTTGAAGATGGCACCCTTCGAAGCTTTATATGGAAGGAGGTGCAGGACACCGTTGTCATGGGACGAAGTTGGAGACCGTCAATTCTTTGGACCAGATTTGATTAAGGAGTCTGAACGGAAAGTTAAGTTGATTCGCGATAGGCTCAAGGTAGCCCAGTCCAGGCAGAAGAGCTACGCAGATTCAAAACGCAAGGAGATAGTTTACGAAACTGGAGACAGAGTTTACCTTCGAGTATCCCCACTTCGAGGAGTTAAGCGCTTTGGAGTTAAGGGAAAGTTAGCACCGCGCTTCGTTGGACCGTACAAGATCTTGCAACGTATGGGAGAAGTCGCTTATAAGTTGGAATTACCAGGGGAGCTGTCACGAGTTCATGATGTAGTCCATGTTTCTCAGTTGAAGAAATGTCACGCCGAGATGGCGGAGGTACCGCTAAGAGATACCGTGCCACTCGAAGCGATTCAATTGAAGGACGACTTAACGTATGAGGATAAGCCAGTCAAGATTCTCGAGTTTGCCAGCAGAGTTACCTGCAGCACGGTTATCAAGTTTTGCAAAGTTCAGTGGAACCACCACTCAGAGGATGAAGCCACCTGGGAAAGAGAAGAAGATTTTCTCAAAGACCACCCTCACCTATTTTCTAGCCAACCCGAATCTCGACGGCGAGATTCATCTTAAGGGGGGTAGGTTTGTAACATCCCAAATTTGCAATTTGGAATGTTATACACTAGATCGTCATGCATATCATATTTTCATGCATTTTTGGTTGATCCTAGAAATTTCACGCAACTCAAGGACCTTCGGAGAGAGTTGGAGATTTCGTTATTTTCATATTTGAGAGTTTTCTCAAATTTGAAAAGAGGATCATTTGATTTATTTATTTCATCTTCAATTATTTTTCCAATATCAAAAAAATGAGAGAGGGAATAATATGACTTTCCCAAAGTTAGGAAAAATGAAGATCTAATGAATAAATCAAATTTTGGTTTTTGCCGGAGTTTTGTTTGCTTTTTATTTGGATAGGAAAAATGCGCGTTTTAAAAAATTGCATTTTAGGCCCGGAGAAAAGTTCATTTTGTTCGACTCATTTTTAGGAGTCGGGGAAAATTTACTTTAGATTTTTCGGAGTTTGTTTAGATAGTTTTTCTTTTGTTTTTCTGCGCGCGAAACCGATTTAAAAAAAAGAAGGGACGCAGGCCCAGCCGCCTGGGCCAAGGCCGGCTCAGCCACGCGCGCCAGCCGCCAGCCCCGCCGCCAGGCCGAGTCCCAACGGGACTCCAACCGCCGCCACCTCCCCTTGCCCCCTTCCCCAAGTCTCTAGCCCCCCGTCCTATATAAATACCAACACTCCCCCCCTCTCCACCCCAAGCCGCAGCCACCGCCGCCTCCCGCCCCGAGCCGCGCGCCAGCCCCGCCGCCTAGTTGCCGC
>NC_041380.1:75672012-75681245 GCF_002162155.2 Triticum dicoccoides | reverse complement strand
GCCGCCGCCCTAGCGCCGCCGCCGCCGCCCTTGCCCCGCCGCCGCCGGAGCCCTCGCCGGAGCCTCGCTGGAGGTAGCCATGCAACCCCTCGACTCGGTTCAATTTTTTTTAGAAACTGTTCCGGTTTTCTTTTCCGGTTTTTTTTCCGGTTCTTTGTTTCGGTTTTCTTTCCGAAAACCCTAGATCGGTTTTCTTTTCATTTTTTTTCTTCGGTTTAGTGTTTAGCGAACGTTCGCCGGACCGTTCGTCTTAACAAACGTGATCACCGGTTGTTCCCGGTTAACGAACGTCCGTTCGTTTAACCGTTCGTCTCTTTCTTTTCAACGGATTTATTCCACAATCGCGATCTCAGATCCGATCTTCGTTCTAGTCTTTCTTTTCGCTCGTTTATCGGAATCAGGCGATTCAAGCGCCTAGAGTTTCGTCTCGAAACCCTCTATCCGTTTAACCAACTTAAACAAGATTTTGCTACTGTAAAATTTGCCTTAGATCCAGATTAGTAGAACAAAGTTGTTTTGTTTCGCCGTTTGACTTTCGTTGCTTCGTTCGATTTGATTCTTTTTGCCAACCGGAGTTCTTGAGTTGAACCTTCTGGTTAGATCTCTTATTTGAGTTTTACCCGTGCATTAGAAGAGTTCTTATTGTATGCTTGTTTGTTTGTCTGCGATAGAATACCCGGAGTGCGCCGCTTGTTACTTCGAATCTCTAGGTTTCCCGGATCATCAGCAAGGCAAGTAACACTTTGATCATACCTTTTCCTACTACCCAGTTTTATTGCATTAGATCAATCCTCACACATTGCATGGTTAGGATCTAATTAAATTGTGGGATGGTAAGTAGATGAGGTAGTACCTATTACCTGTTTATTATCAAACCTTTGGGAGTTACTTCTACGTTTGCTTATTATGCCATGCTATGCTAGTAGACGTGGATTGGGTGAGTGATATCCATGACAGATGTGAGTTTATTAATTAATGGTTTATCTAAGGTGGCAACTTAAACACACATCTGGGTGGATTGAGGCACCTGGATATTCCAGGACTTGCCTGTTTTCTTTTGGACCGCCACCCAGGCTCAAAGGGATCATGAAACTATTCATACTACAAACTTCCATGTGCAGCCATAAGCTATTATGGGCTCTAGCATAGTTGACTAAGTCGTGCGAACTCTTACAGTGGTAGACTAGCAGATGTAGGGGATGTAGGTGGTACGGTCTACCCGATCGTAAGGTGCTAGCGCTTCTGAAAGACTATGTCTCGGTCATCCGTCTTCTCAAACACCATGTAGTGCGAGAAACCAAACGGAGGCGATCGAGTCTTGTGGGGAAAAGTGCGCAAACCTCTGCAGAGTGTAATAAACTAATCATGATTAGCCGTGTCCCCGGTTATGGACGATCTTGAGTATCTAGTACCTGGATTATCATGTGAATCTCAACATGTTACTCTAAATTAATTTTGTTGGGTTATGTTTAATGATGATGCTTAATTGGGATTGAGAATGCTGTCAACCATTCTCAATGTTTAACAACTACCATGATAGTTAAATAAATTTATTCCTTTGAAGTAGGGAAAAATTGCCTTTATGCAAAACTGTAACCATAGAGCTTTCCACCAGCCAAATATACATATAGAATAGCTACTTCATTCCATTGCTCTCTATGTGTTACATTGCCAGCATATTCCATGTGCTGACCCGTTTTCGGGCTGCAACGTTAATGTTGCAGACTTTTCAGACGACGATTAAGGAGTTTTAGGTCGTGGTCCTATACTCAGTGATGCCGTTGGAGTTGATGGACTCACTTATCTTCCAAGCCTTCCGCGGTTATCGTTATTAGATGTCCTTAAGCCATATTTATTGTAGTAAGTTCTCTTTTGAGACACTCGATGTAATAAGTGTGTGATTGCTACTCTGCTATAAATCCTCCGAGTACTGTGTGGTGTCAGCATTACTGATCCAGGGATGACACGGGAGCACAGAGATCAGACTGTTTGAGGTCTGATCGCTACAATAGGGCATCTTCCTCTGACTCCTCCACTAGGGAGCTACATTGACTTAGGTCTCCCTTTAGCTCAGAATCACTGTTAGGGTCATATTCTGAGCATCAATCTATAGGTGGAGAGCGTTTGCATTGCATTGCATCTAGACTTGATTTCAGTCCCTTAATGCCAAGTTTGACAGCCATGGCATTGTTCTGCTTTATTCTTTTCATGCGCGCAAGCTCATAATCATTATGATGATGTTCAGAATCTGAGATTCATGAAAATATAAAAAGTAGTCAGATTATCTATGGAATGGATTGTGGATTCAACTCGGAGAGTGTCTCCCTATAAACCCCTGCATATGCAAAGTTCACCTCCCCAATCGTGCTGACCAGACCACACACAGAAATACAACCCCTTATGTCTCTATAACAGGCAGGCACACATTTCAAAACTGAAGTAGGAACATTAGAATCATATGAAATTCATATTTGAACAAATAAACTAAGCAATTATGAGTGGCGTAATGTTTAGCTTCAAGGGTGGAGTGTTGGTAGTGCGACACAAAGCAAGTAGGCAGATTGTATTCCATGTAAAAGATCGAAACCTATGTAAAAGCTGGAAATGACACTTTCTTTCTATACAATGCAGTGTTCGTTACCCACACATGATGGAAGAGATTACATAGAGAAATACTATTCACTCAGGTCTACGGTTCCAGTATTTAGAAACAGTGTGGTCCACCCTAAAAGAATATTGACAACAAATATGACAAGGCAAGCATAGATGTAGTGAATCAATCATTTACTTGTGAGCTTACTAGGACAAGTATGCAGAATTGTAACTGCAGTAAGAGACCGTCCAAAATCTGAATGAAGAAGTTTGTCTAGCACTTCTTGTTTGCAACTAATCGACATGAATAATTGGATATTATATCGCATGAGTAAGAAAGCCAAGTAAAATTGTCAACAAACCTAGCTTGCAGTAGTAATCTGGGTCAATGTCACTACGACCAACAATCCAAAATGACTAGTTTCTGTTCCGAGGGCCGGAATTTTGAAAACCCTGTGAACTTTGGAGGTACTAAAGATTACCGAAATACATCTGAACCATTATGTGTAGGTAGCACTGAGCACACAACAAACCCTAATGACAGTCCTGCCTAATGAGTAATGAATCAATTAGAAAATGAGTGATGAGGAGTGGCTGCTGAGTGTTGAGGACGTATCTCAGGATAAATTGGGTTGGCTTGGTGGGTGCTGCACGCCTAAGCCCTGAACGGACTGGGAAGGTAGGCACGGAGGCGCGCCCGGGCAGCGGTGACGTTGTTGGGCGAGCGGCTCCTGGCCTCCTGTTAGTCCGGCATCTCCTCCTAGAGTCATGTCGTCCGGGGACGTCAAGTCGCCGGCGAGGCAGGCGGCTACGGGCGAGTAGAGATCGGAAGCGCACAGCAGAACAGAGGGGAATCGGGGCCTGGACGACCCAAAATCCCAAGGTGGGCCGGCCCACTGTGGGCACCCTGTAGAGATACACACCTGAGCGGCGAACATGCATTTTCGAAACTAATTTAGGAATATTTAGCTGACCAATTAAACAACTCTGTTTTAAT
The DNA here is from genome assembly GCF_002162155.2 of Triticum dicoccoides. NCBI lineage: Eukaryota > Viridiplantae > Streptophyta > Magnoliopsida > Poales > Poaceae > Triticum > Triticum dicoccoides. The sequence goes on along the minus strand of NC_041380.1, from coordinate 75,677,656 downwards.
AATATCAGATTCGTATTTGAACAACTAAGCTTGTTTAGCTTGATGGGTGGAGCAGTGTTATTATGACACGAAGCACGTATTCTGATCGTATAGTGATCATAAAATGGGGAAACTCTAAGCATATTTTTTTAGCAAAAGAGGGTTTCCCCTCCGATTTCTATTAAAGAAACCACCACGGAACCAACATGATCAATTAAACCCTAAGCATGATTAATTAAATCGTATTATGGTTGTGCCATGGCAGATTTGAAGCTGCAAACTAGAGAAATGATATTTAGCATCCATTGTTTGCTTCGAACTAAGAACTAAATTCTAAGAGCTGAAAAGAAAGTAGAGTAACCAAGTTAAGATCTATTTTCTGGTTGAGATCAAAAAGTTGAGGAGATATTAAGTACCACCTCTCTTGCGGTGCCGTGTAGGCATCGGGGGTGCGATGGCTGTCCGTGGCGTTGAAGCAGATCTGCGACGGTAGACGGGTGCACCGGGGGATAAGTCCCGTTGCGGTGGAAGAGAAGGTCATGTGAGCGGCCCCGGCAAAGAGGACGACGGCGCCGATGAAGCGAGAGGACGCGATGCAAGGCTATTGGTCCGTCACCGTGGATGAGAAACATCCATCTCTAGCAGTGGACGACGCGGCCTTGGTAGGCGCTCCGGCATGGTGGAGGACGGCGGCGATGGATGTGGTGGAGGACGGCGGCGATGGATGATGTGGCGGACAGAGGCTGGTGTGGGGATGGGGTGTTCTAGCGCGGATGGTGTATGAATGGGAAAATGGAGGGAGAGGTACGAGGAACCATGTTTTTGGGATGCGCCCGTCCGAAATATGGGAAAGTTATGAACTTAGCCCCCGTTTAAAATTTGGACGTCTCGTCGGTTGGGGATAGGACGGTAATCTCGCATCTCGCCAATATTTGCCCAGAGCGATTTTGGGCGAGGAGAGGGTGGTTGGCGCCCATGGTTGGCGCCCACGGTGTATGAACGAGGCTAATAGGTAGGGCGGTTGTGTCACGTCTAAGTGAAGTTACAAACCTGCCCCTATTGAAAATATTTGCCTACATCAATTTCAGCCGAGTCGAGTTTGTTTTGCCGCCCATGGTGTATGAATGAGGAATGGAGGGAGAAATAGAGGTCTTTCGGACGATCTTGAATCAAATGAGTTTTGCCGCCCATGTTTGACGCCCACCATGTCGGAATGGGCTCACGGGCGGTCGTGTCACGTCTAATTGAAGTTACTAACCTACCCCTATTTAGAGCAGTGGAAATCGGGCCGATGGATTGTCTGTGTAATGGGTAGACAATAATTTCCATCTCCCAAACACATGGCTTCGGGCAGCCGACATGGGAGTGGACATTTTGCTGCTTCTTTCGAATTTTGGGACAATAAGCATCCACGTTTACCCTGGCAACTAAATTCGAATCCATTTTGTATTCCTATATGAATCTTTATAAATCATTCTATGTGTTTTTATATATCTTCAAAAGGACGACAAAGATGTATTCCGCTGTCATATATGAATATGGTTTACAAATGCCGATACTCAAATTCAGAAACTAGAATCCAGTTTAAGGTGAATTCGAATATTTGGAACACTTCACGTCCAACTCAAATGTCACACGCAACATAATGTGTACTCCCATTTAGATATGTACACAAGCGATGTATCAACATTCAAATACTGAGTCAATCAACCAAGAATGTACAGAACTAACAGACATATAAACACTTATAGAGTATGTGGATCAATAATATCAACTAACATACATAAGCCAGGCCACTGTACTTTTTTTGGCTACAACATCATCCTTTTTTTAGCCAGCATATTGGCCCTTTCCAACGCGTGCCACTTATGGTCCATCTATACTACTACTATTGCTAGATGCACATTCATCCCGATTGGCATATTTGTAGGTCTGGCACAGCAATCCAAATGAAATGTCTCTGAGTCTTATCAATTAATACAGACTTGTGCTCAAATAAAATTACAAACCAAAAAAACTATTATTACGTGATCTCTAAAACAAATGGTTTGATTGGTTACATGAACAGAGAACACAAAGGTTATTCAATTATGGAAAGAACATTTCACCTATGATTTACCAAGTAGGAATTTAATTTCCTTTTTTCCTTCAGGACCTTAACAATTTGGTCAGTCTCAGCTTGCTTCGTTTTGAAATCCACCAAATATTTAATGGTTGTCTCGAGTACTACTTGTGATTGTGCTGTTTGCTTCCTCAACATGTCAACTTCATCTCTGAGTGCAGAAGCAGAATCTCTTTTTACCACTACTTTAGCCTCTAGAGCATCAGGAGTTGGCAATTCATAATGCACGATTGGGCCGGTGCCACTGCTGTGGGATGATGCAACGTCCATGGGGACCTTGCTCTTTGATCTTGGGCTAACCTGTTTTGCCATTAAAGTTCCAATTGGATTCAGAAAAGTTGAAGTTAGCAAAACATCTCAACTGGGAGTTATAATAGCAAACCAGTTAAACAAACAAGGAATTAAAGAGTTTCAATTGGATGTTGAAAAGTAGTTATTAACATCATTGTAACCCGCTGTTGCAGCAGCAAAGCAGTTAAACAAACAAGTAGATATTTAAGTTAAGGCAAACAGGTAATTCTTAACAGTAAGTATCAAACACATAGATAGGCGCAGTCTACAATATGATTAACAGGCTCTGCCATTATGTAATCAGTAGCGAACTAAATTAAGCCAAGCAACATAATTGAACAATTTTGCAATAGGTGGCTAACTAAAATTCCGAGAAGCAGGTAACTGAACTTACGCTAGTTCTTTGTACAGGCACATTGCAACTTGTTTTTCGCTTACAAGGTTGTACGAAGGAGTCCATGGCATCAATTTCTTGGATACGCAGTCCCAATACTTCTTTATTCCCACACTTCATGGGTAAGTCGAATGGTTAATCTGGTAAGATGGTGCGTCCTTTATATGTTATATGAGGACGTGTAGTCAGACTAGTTGTAGCCAAACACATCACACTGGCTTTTACTGTATATTTTCATGCGATTACTTTTGGCATATCGAGATCTAAGCAATCTACAATAGGATGAAAAGACTGGCATCCTTCACATTATTGGCGAACTCAGTTCATAGAAACAAGCAATTCAACCATTATGTGGGTAAATCAAAAGCGCCCCTGGAATATTTTTCACTATCCAATCATACACGCACAAAGGGGCGACGCCACCATAGGGGCTGGTATGGGCGGCCGCCTCAGGTGGCTGGAAAGTGTGCACCTAGTTTGAGTCGTCCAGGTTGGCCCACACTAGTTTTGTTCATCCCAATGCACGAGCAGGCAATGTAAAAAATGAAGAAAAATGTTTCAACTTGGATGGGCCAATAACATAAGTGCAAGGCAGGCCCTATAGCAGGCTCGCGGCCCAAATGAGCACCTCCCATATCGATCGACAGCAGGAAAAATCCCAATTCATTCGCACCAGCCTCCAGTCTGGTTTGCTCCTAACCTAGCCGCCGCTGGACAGACCGACACAGCACTTCCTCGCGCCCTCATTGGGGGCGGTCGCCGGGCTTCAAGCGAACGGAAGGACAAGAAGATGAAGATCCAACCCTGGGTGTAGTCTGCGTGGGAGGCAGCGACGGCAGCACGGGCATGGCATCGAGCTTGTGCAAACGGATGGTCGCAGCTTTCAAGAGTAGCATGCGCAACGAGCAGGTACATCACATCCCTGATTATATCTAATTCAACTCTTCAATTTTTGGCCAATAGTTAAACCTAACGGTGTTGTAAAACTGCTTGTATGTAGGGAATCTATGAGAAAATGAAACCAATTTCTACTTATTTTATAACTCCCCCAATCAATACTGAACTGACTGAATCTGATGTATCCAATCAAGTTTCTGGTGCAAACATACAAGCTCATGTTGTTCTTGAGCCTGAAGTGTCTAATGAACAGACTGCTAATGAAGGATTTGATGCAAACATTTTACATGCTCCTGGTGATGAACATATAGTGTCTAATGAGGGATCTAATGCAAGCATTTTGCAAGCTCATTGAAGGATTTAGTATCTAATGATGATCTACTATGTTGAGAGAGATAGAGATTTGCAGGCATTGATGACAAGAAAATTATAGTGCATTTTCGTAGCTTGAGGAAACGTCGAGGCCATCTACCAGAAAGTCCCCGTATCATGACAACATAGCATAAATACTTTTCTAATCTGTTGTTTGAAACTATTGGCATACTTGTGCAGGATAGATATATTGATATGCAGTTTGCGCACTGGTTATGCGTGCAATTACACTTCGATATTATCATCCAGAGAACGAATAATTGAAGCAGGTACAGACCATGTTTGTAGTCCTTGTACACCATGTTGCATTTTGTGTTTTTTGGTGCTTGCATCATTTAGTGTTTATAATCTGAACTACTTTGGATCATTAGCTGGTTTTCAAAGTGCGGGTAGCTTCACATTTCTCAAGTTATGTTGATTTCCGGAGTGCAAGTGCCTTCTATTTTTTAAGTTAAATGTTCGCCCCTGGTAACTTGAATTCGTGGATCAGCCACTACACACAAATCATACACGAATGCCAGTACGAATTAAATGAAATGCATGGACTTACGCTAGCTCGTTGTACAGGCTCACTGCAGCTCTGCTTGCGCTTGGGATGTTCCATGTACAAGTATATGTTACCAGTTGCTTGGATGTGTAGGCCTTGTGCTCCTTGCATCCACCTCTGCATTTTTGACATGACAAATGGTTGATCAAATAAGAGGAATCAACCTTGATGTTGTACCAGAGGACAGATACTTACAAGGTTATACGGGTGTGAAATATGTGTACCAAATCCCGTAGCGCCGTCATGCTTCGCTAAAAAATGGATTTGCTTGTTTCAGATGATATCTCCAGAAGAAATAAGAGTTAAAGTCAGAGTTTCATAGGCGTGTAAGCTAAGAGAGCAGTGAAAGGATATCCAAACATTGTCAGAACAGTGCACAAGGGAATGATGTGTGGATACCTAGTTCAGGCCGGCATTTGGGTATGCTCGCCTAGCTAGAGTGCGGGTCACTTCAGAGCCGTTGAGGGTGATGCGCTGGCGTTGGCTGGTCGTGCACGGATGCAGATCTTGAGTGGCAGCGGAGCGCTACGATGCGGTGGACGAGACCGTTGGTGAAGCCCTAACGGCCTCGGGGGGCGGAGGTGCGACGATGTGCTCGGTGAAGTAGCCCCGGTGAGCTGGGAGACGGCGTCGGTGAAGCGCACTTGATGCGGTGGAACTCGGTGTCTGTGAGGCACGTTGGTTGCGGCAGCCAACGTTGTCGGTGGACCACCCGATGTGGTGGATGAGGGCGTAGATGAGGTAGCTCTAGTGCGGTGGTGAAGCGCGACCGTCGTCTTCGTCATCGTCGTCCGGCACAGAGGTGGGGAACGGTGGGGAAAGAGAAGAGACGAGGGGCGATTTGAGGGTTGGCGGCGAATTAGGGATTTGAGCAATCTGGGCGCGGAAGGGGACGGTGGAGAAGAGAGATTTTGCAGGGCTGGAATTGGGGCCGCCAAATATTTCAATCCGAAACGTGGAAGCGCGAACTTATATTGTCGTCGTGGCACCGAAGCATAGTCCTGTCGGGGTGGTCACGTGTGTCGGACGGACGCGTAGCACC
>NC_041380.1:75670964-75671784 GCF_002162155.2 Triticum dicoccoides | reverse complement strand
CACGTTTCGGACTATGCTTCGGTGCCTTAAGGCACCTGCCTTTGTGTCCATGACATGTGGGCCCAACAGGTGGTTGGCCCACATGTCAGTGACCCAAAGGTAGTTGCCTTTAAGGCACCGAAGCAGCGTCCACCCCGACACGACCCTGGTCTGCCTGGTGCGCCTACATTTGAGAATGCAAACGAATCTTCTTTCATTTCCAAACGAATCTGTATGTATTACCATGCCCGTGTTGTCCTTGCAATAATTAGTCATTTGAAACGAGATACTCCATCCGTTCACTTTTGTAAGTCGTTTCAGACAACTTAAAATGAATTGTTTTGCACATTGTCTGAAATGTCTTCAAGGTCTTATAAAAGTGAACAAAGGGAGTACTATAAATTAATTAATGAGGAGTTATTTGAAAAATAATTCGAAATGGTACCCACACTAACGTGGATTAGAGTGTGTGTCACATAATTAGTTATTTGAATTAGAGTGTGTGTCACGTAGTTAGTTATTTGAATTAGAGTGTGTGTCACGTAGCGATCTCCAATTCTAACGTGGATTTCGCATTTCACTGTATCCATGCTACTTTTTAATACAAATTCATATGTATATGATGAACACCATGGTAGTCAGAAAACTTTTGGATGGATTCAAACATATGACCTACAAAATAGCACAACAAACTGAGTCAATGTCAACTTTTCGGAACTTAGTATGGCACGAATTCGAAATAATTACCCGTATGCCTGGTCCTCGGTTCAAATCTTACAATGTACACCGAATTGAAACATCGATATTAAGTCTCGTACTATGTACATTCAAAGGTTGTTTT
>NC_041380.1:75638097-75670769 GCF_002162155.2 Triticum dicoccoides | reverse complement strand
CAAACGCTACATACTTCCTGTATCGGTCAATCTTCCTCTCCTAACCACCTTAGGAAGCTATCGGTTTCCAACACACGTTCATTATTTCTCTCCATGTTTCGATCTCTAAGTCTCTCAACTACACAACCCCTTTTTCCACTCTGTTACCAAATGCATTTACCTCACACACCCGCCATTGCACCCCATGCCGAGCACTCTCTCTCTCCCCCCTCTCCCTCTCACCCTCTCGCGCTAAATACATGCATTGCCTATCTAGCTCCCCCAACCTCTCGTGCGCACACACGCATGTTGTATATCTAGGTCACTCCCTCGAGACTATCTCACTCTTTCTTCCGCACGGCGGGCCACATTCGCTCAATCTCGCTCTCTTTATTTGAGTCTCATTTAACCTCGTTTTCTTTCACACACAAATGATATATCTCCCTGTTCGGGCCTCAATCGACACACTCTATACTCTCTCACGCAGATTGTCTATCTAGGTCAGTCCATCCAAGCCGTCGCCACTCTTTCGACCTCATGGTGGGCCGCGCTCACTCAATCTCTCTCTCTCTCTCTCCCTCTCTCTCCGTATGTCTCGATTGACCACGCTCTTTCTCGGACAAAAAAGATATATCACCATGTTTGAGCCCAATACGACCTATTCACATTGTATACTCTCTCACGCACATCGTCTATCTAGGTCACTCTCTCCAACCCGTCTCACCCTTTCGATCGCACGGCGACCCTATGTGATCGGTTGACCTTGCTTCCTCCCACGCACAAAATATATCTACACGTCTGTGACTGGATCATCTCTCAAGCTCTATCTTACAACCCTCATCCTTGCCAAAAAGCTCAATTGGACAATATCTCTCCAGAGCATATATATTTGTTCAATGAATGTCGGACCACACTCACTTTGTCTCTCTATCTATATGTCTCTTGATTGACCTCGCTTTCTCACACCGTGTCTTCCACGCGTTGAAGCTACTACCTCTCCATCCCTCGCAAAGCCGGAGCTATTTACATTGCGAGGGGCACTCAAACCTTGGATTAATTTGTGTAGGCATTTGTTCCGGTCGGTGTAGATTATATTTTCGTAGCATTCGGCCCACAACTACTCCAAACACCATTGCAACCCACGCAACTCCCCTAGTTGATTTCCCTGTGGCTCGGTCATCACTCTCTCGCACGTCCTTTCTCACCTTCAACATCGCACCATGGTATTATTGAAAAAACTATGTTGTTCTCTTTAGTTATTATAAAAAGCTACAAAACTATACACCGATAGTCCACTTGGAATGGAACAACTTTCGACCCACAAATTAAAGTGCTAAAAACTACACACCAAGGGGCCTACATGTCATGAAACAAACTTGGACCCATATACAAATTAAAAAATAAAGGACGAGGATCGAACATGCGACCAGGGCTTCAAGCCGCACGTCAATAGGCAACATACATAGAATCGCATTGTTTGTTGTACCCCCTTTGTTCACATAATGTTTTTATATTACCGCAGCCTAATTAATGGATAACATGTAATATTATTTTTAGTACTATTCGCCTTCACTTACTGGTGGGTTCCATGTGTGCTCTCTCTCTCTCTCTCTCCTCCCCTTTCGCGTTTAGACGCACGGGCAAACAGGAAGAACTCGCGGGCGATGTTGCCGTTGACCATATCTGGATGCCTTCACAAGTCACGACACCAGTTTCACGTACTAGCAGCACTAGTCAGTGTGTACGTGCAATGCACGTTAATTTGGAAGTATATTAAGTGCATGCGGATATAAACTACTAGGATATTATTTGCGTGTTGTCATGTGATTAGCACTATTTTTGGCATGAAATTAACTGCACACTAAACGTGTTGAGCGCTCGACATTGAAGCAGTCTAGGTCATTGGATGTCAAGGAATACATGTGGCTTGATGACGTTTTATATTTAATTTGATACAGCTCTAGCAGAACATTCAATTGATCAAACCATACATTTCGTTCAGTCTGACTCCGACTTCAAATTATACGACGATCGATATAAAATAAACAGAAATGATAAACGTTCGGATTTTAAGCATGGCAATCCGAATGTTTTTCATGGCAAATTTAGATTACACAGCGGTGGGAGCGTCTTGCGGTGGAAAGCGGCTCCTCTGTCGTGCTCTGTGTGTCATCGGGCCACTGACCGACGGCGACGGTGGCATCTGCTACCTCTTGAGCACTGCGTTGGATTTCCCCGAAGAGGAAGGGATGATGCAGCAAAGTAGCGTAAGTATTTCCCTCGGTTTTTGAGAACCAAGGTATCAATCCAGTAGGAGGCTACGCTCGAGTCCCTCGTACCTACACAAAAACAATAGCTCAACGCAACCAACGCGCTTAGGGGTTGTCAATCCCTTCACGGTCACTTACGAAAGCGAGATCTGATAGAGATGATAAATAATATTTGTGGTATTTTTTATATAGAGATGCAAAGTAAACAAAGTAAAAGAAAAGTAAAAGCAAAGCAATAATAAAAGTGATGGAGATTGATATGATGAGAAAGAGACCCGGGGGCCATAGGTTTCACTAGTGGCTTCTCTCAAGAGCATAAGTATTCTACGGTGGGTGAACAAATTACCGTTGAGAAATTGACAGAATTGAGCATAGTTATGAGAATATCTAGGTATGATCATGTATGTAGGCATCACGTCCGAGACAAGTAGACCGAAACGATTCTGCATCTACTACTATTACTCCACTCATCGACTGCTATCCAGCATGCATCTAGAGTATTAAGTTAAAAATAGAGTAACGCCTTAAGCAAGATGACATGATGTAGAGGGATAGTTTCATGCAATATGATAAAAACCCCATCTTGTTATCCTCGATGGCAACAATACAATATGTGCCTTGCTGCCCCTTCTGGCACTGGGAAAGGACACCGCAAGATTGAACCCAAAGATAAGCACTTCTCCCATGGCAAGAACAACCAATCTAGTAGGCCAAACCAAACTGATAATTCGAAGAGACTTGCAAAGATAACCAATCATACATAAAAAAATTCAGAGAAGATTCAAATATTATTCATAGATAGACTTTATCATAAACCCACAATTCATCGGTCTCAACAAACACACCGCAAAAAGAAGATTACATCGAATACATCTCCACAAGAGAGGGGGAGAACATTGTATTGAGATCCAAAAAGAGAGAAGAAGCCATCTAGCTACTAGCTATGGACCCGTAGGTCTGAAGTAAACTACTCACACTTCATCGGAGGGGCTTGGATGATGATGTAGAAGCCCTCCGTGATTGATGCCCCCTCCGGCGGAGCTCCGGAATAGGCCCCAAGATGGGATCTCGTGGATACAGAAAGTTGCGGCGATGGAATTAGGTTTTTGGCTCCGTCCCCGATCGTTTGGGGGTATGTGGATATATATAGGAGGAAGAAGTACGTCGGTGGAGTTCAAGGGGCCCACGAGGCAGGGGGCGCGCCCTAGGGGGGGCGCCCCTACCCTCGTGACCACCTCGTGGCTTTCTTGACGGAGGGTCCAAGTCTCCTGGATCTTATCTGATGAGAAAATCATGTTTCCGAAGGTTTCATTCCGTTTGGACTCCGTTTGATATTCGTTTTCTTTGAAACCCTAAAACAGGCAGAAAACAACAATTCTGGGCTGGGCCTCCGGTTAATAGGTTAGTCCCAAAAATAATATAAAAGCGGAAAATAAAGCCCAATAATGTCTAAAATAGTAGATAGTATAGCATGGAGCAATCAAAAATTATAGATATATTGGAGACATATCAAGCATCCCCAAGCTTAATTCCTGCTCGTCCTCGAGTAGGTAAATGATAAAAACAGAATTTTTGATGCGGAGTTCTACTTGGCATAATTTTAATGTAATTCTTCTTAATTGTGGTATGAATATTCAGATCCGAAAGATTCAAGACAAATGTTCATATTGACATAAAAATGATAATACTTCAAGCATACTAACTAAGCAATTATGTCTTCTCAAAATAACATGTCCAAAGAAAGTTCATCCCTACAAAATCATATAGTTTAGTCATGTTTCATTTTCGTCACACAAGAATGCTATCATCATGCACAACCCCGATGACAAGCCAAGCAATTGTTTCATACTTTAGTAATCTCAAACCTATAAACTTTCACGTAATATATGAGCATGAGCCATGGACATAGCACTATGGGTGGAATAGAATATAATGAAGGGGGGTTATGTGGAAAAGACAAAAAGGGAGAAAGTCTCACATCAACGAGGCTAATCAATGGGCTATGGAGTTGCCCACCGATTGATGTTAATGCAAGGAGTAGGGATTGCCATGCAATGGATGCATTAGAGCAATAAATGTATGAAAGCTCAACAAAAGAAACTAGTGGGTGTGCATCCAACTTGCTTGCTCACGAAGACCTAGGGCACTTGAGGAGGCCCATTGTTGGAATATACAAGCCAAGTTCTATAATGAAAAATTCCCACTAGTATATGAAAGTGATAACATGAGAGACTCTCTACTATGAAGATCATGGTGCTACTTTGAAGCACAAGTGTGGTAAAAGGATAGTAACATTATCCCTTCTCTCTTTTTCTCTCATTTTTGGCCCTTTTTTATGGCCTTTTTCTTTTTTGGGCCTTCTCTTTTTTATGGCCTTTCTTTTTTTTATTCCTCACTTGGGACAATGCTCTAATAATGATGATCATCACACTTCTATTTATTTAAAACTCAATGATTACAACTCGATATTAGAACAAAGATGACTCTATATGAATGCTACCGACGGTGTACAGGGATATGCAATGAACCAAGAGTGACATGTATGAAAGAATTATGAATGGTGGCTTTGCCACAAATACTATGTCAACTACATGATCATGCTAAGCAATATGACAATGATGAATGTGTCATGATGAACGGAATGATGGGAAGTTGCATGGCAATATATCTCGGAATGGCTATGGAAATGCCATAATAGGTAGGTATGGTGGCTGTTTTGAGGAAGATATAAGGAGGTTTATGTGTGAAAGAGCGTATCATATCACGGGGTTTGGATACACCGGCGAAGTTTGCACCGACTCTCAATGTGAGAAAGGGCAATGCATGGTACCGAAGAGGCTAGCAAGGATGGAAGGGTGAGAGTGCGTATAATCCATGGACTCAACATTTGTCATAAAGAACTCACATACTTATTGCAAAAATCTACAAGTCATCAAAAACCTCGGCACTACGCGCATGCTCCTAGGGGGATAGATTGGTAGGAAAAGACCATCGCTCATCCCCGACCGCCACTCATAAGGAAGACAATCAAATAACACCTCATGTTTCAAATTTCTTGCATAACGTTTACCATATGTGCATGCTTCGGGACTTGCAAACCTCAAGACAAGTATTTCTCAATTTCACAACTACTCAACTAGCATGACTTTGATATTATTACCTCCATATCTCAAAACAATCATCAAGCATCAAACTATTCTTAGTATTCAACACACTCATACGAAAGTTTTATTATTAATCTTGCATACCAAGCATATTAGGATTTTAAGCAAATTACCATGCTATTAAGACTCTCAAAATAATCTAAGTGAAGCATGAGAGAACAATAGTTTCTATAAAACAAATGCACCACCATGCTCTAAAAGATATAAGTGAAGCACTAGAGCAAAACTATAAAGCTCAAAAGATATAAGTGAAGCACATAGAGTATTCTATCAAATTCCAAATAATGTATGGCTCTCTCAAAAGGTGTGTACAGCAAGGATGATTGTGGTAAACTAATCAGCAAAGACTCAAATCATAAAAGACGCTCCAAGCAAAACACATATCATGTGGTGAATAAAAATATAGCTCCAAGTAAAGTTACCGATAGAAGTAGACGAAAAAGGGGGTGCCTTCCGGGGCATCCCCAAGCTTTGTCTTTTAGGTGTCCATATATTATCTTGGGGGGGCCATGGTAATCCCCAAGCTTAGGCTCTTTCCACTCCTTGTTCCATAATCCATCAGATCTTTACCCAAAACTTGAAAACTTCACAACACAAAACTTAAAGTAGAAAACTCGTGAGCTCCGTTAGCGAAAGAAAACAAAAGACCACTTCAAGGTACTGTAATGAACTCATTATTTATTTATATGGGTGTTAAAACTACTGTATTCAACTTCTCTATGGATTATAAACTATTTTACTAGCCATAGATTCATCAAAATAAGCAAACAACACATGGAAAACAGAATCTGTCAAAAACAGAACAGTCTGTAGTAATCTGTAGCTAGCGCAAGATCTGGAACCCCAAAAATTCTAAAATAAATTTCTGGACGTGGGGAATTTATCTATTAATCATCTGCAAAAATAATTAACTAAATAGGACCTTCCAAATAAAAATGGCAGCAGTTCTCGTAAGCGCTAAAGTTTCTGTTTTTTACAGCAAGATTGAAAAGACTTTCCCCAAGTCTTCCCAACGGTTCTACTTGGCACAAACACTAATTAAACACAGAAAACACAACCAAAACAGAGGCTAAATAATTTATTTATTACTAAACAGGAGCAAAAAGTAAGGAATAAAAATAAAATTGGGTTGCCTCCCAACAAGCGCTATCGTTTAACGCCCCTAGCTAGGCATAACAAGCAAGAATAGATCTAGGTATTGCCATCTTTGGTAGGCAATTCTTCAATGAGGCATCTATTTCCCTTAGGAATTTCTTTCTTTCTAGTGATTATCAAACTCTTAGGCACAAGATCGAAAAATTCATTTGTAGCAATTGGTTCCTTAATGATAGCAAAAAGATTGGGATGAATACTTATAGATTTAAGATCCACAGTTTCCTTACTAGACGATTCACCCTTATTTTTAGGAACATACATAAGCTTGGTAATTTTAGTAGGAGGACTTGGAGTATTCTTTACGGAAGAAAAAGCGGTTCCCAAGTTTGTAATGATACCCACAATTTTGTCGATTCTAGTAGAATCTAAGTTTATCTTCTCATTAACTATGGGTTCCTTTTCCTTAATATTTTTCAAAGTCATTCCTACCTTAGATCCATATTGAGTAATTTGATTGTGGATCTTTTTATCTAGATTTTCAATTAATTCAATAGTAGCAACTTTATTTTCAATAATTTCAAGTCTTTGCATAACATGCTCCGAAGTTAACATAGTTCCATTAACCAAAAGAGATGGTGAGCCAAATAAATCTAACATAGCATTATAAGAATCAAAAGTATGGCTACCCAAGAAATTCCCTCCGGTAATGGTATCAAGGATATATCTATACCAAGGATTAACACCTACATAACAATTGCGGAGAAGAACTGAAGTAGATTGCTTCCTGGTAGATATATTTTGAGCACTGCAAATTCTATACCAAGCATCTTTTAGATTTTCTCCCTCCCTCTGTTTAAAATTTAGAACTACATTCTCGGGAGACAACGGAGAAGATATGAGACTAGCCATGACGAAAAGCAAACAAACTAACACAAGCAAACAAAAAGCAAACGGGCAAAAAGAGGCAAATAGAGAGGGAGGATAGAGAGAGAGAGAGGGAGGGAGGGAGGGAGAATAAAACGGCAAGGGTGAAGTGGGGGAGAGGAAAACGAGAGGAAAATGGAAAATAATGTAATGCGGGAGATAGGGATTGTGATGGGTACTTGGTATGTTGACTTTTGCGCAGACTCCCTGGCAACAGCGCCATAAATTCTTCTTGCTACCTCTTGAGCACTGCGTTGGATTTCGCCGAAGAGGAAGGGATGATGCAGCAAAGTAGCGTAAGTATTTCCCTCAGTTTTTGAGAACCAAGGTATCAATCCAGTAGGAGGCTACGCTCGAGTCCCTCGTACCTACACAAAAATAATACCTCAACGCAACCAACGCGCTTAGGGGTTATCAATCCCTTCACGGTCACTTACGAAAGTGAGATTTGATAGAGATGATAAATAATATTTTGGGTATTTTTAATATAGAGATGCAAAGTAAATAAAGTAAAAGCACAGTAAAAGCAAAGCAATAATAAAGTGATGAAGATTGATATGATGAGAAAGAGACCCGGGGGCCATAGGTTTCACTAGTGGCTTCTCTCAAGAGCATAAGTATTCTACGGTGGGTGAATAAATTACTGTTTAGCAATTGACAGAATTGAGCATAGCTATGAGAATATCTAGGTATGATCATGTATATAGGCATCACATCCGAGACAAGTAGACCGAAACGATTCTGCATCTACTACTATTACTCCACTCATTGACCGCTATCCAGCATGCATCTAGAGTATTAAGTTAAAAACAGAGTAACGCCTTAAGCAAGATGACATGATGTAGAGGGATAGTTTAATGCAATATGATAAAAAACCCATATTGTTATCCTCGATGGCAACAATACAATACGTGCCTTGCTGCCCCTTCTGTCACTGCGAAAGGACACCACAAGATTGAACCAAAGCTAAGCACTTCTCCCATGGCAAGAACAACCAATCTAGTAGGCCAAACTAAATTGATAATTCGAAGAGACTTGCAAAGATAACCAATCATACATAAAAGAATTCAGAGAAGATTCAAATATTATTCATAGATAGACTTGATCATAAACCCACAATTCATCGGTCTCAACAAACACACCACAAAAAGAAGATTACATCGAATAGATCTCCACAAGAGAGGGGGAGAACATTGTATTGAGATCCAAAAAGAGAGAAGAAGCCATCTAGCTACTAGCTATGGACCCGTAGGTCTGAAGTAAACTACTCACACTTCATCGAAGGGGCTTGGATGATGATGTAGAAGCCCTCCGTGATCGATGCCCCCTCCGGCGGAGCTCCGGAACAGGCCCCAAGATGGGATCTCATGGATATAGAAAGTTGCGGCGGTGGAATTAGGTTTTTGGCTCCGTCCCCGATCGTTTGGGGGTACGTGGATATATATAGGAGGAAGAAGTATGTCGGTGGAGCTTCGAGGGGCCCACGAGGCAGGGGGGCGCGCCTTAGGGGGGCACCCCCTACACTCGTGACCACCTCGTGGCTTTCTTGACGGAGGGTCCAAGTCTCCTGGATCTTATCTGATGAGAAAATCACATTTTCGAAGGTTTCATTCCGTTTGGACTCCGTTTGATATTCCTTTTCTTCGAAACCCTAAAACAGGCAAAAAACAACAATTCTGGGCTGGGCCTCAGGTTAATAGGTTAGTCCCAAAAATAATATAAAAATGGAAAATAAAGGCCAATAATGTCTAAATCAGTAGATAATATGGATGGAGCAATCAAAAATTATAGATACGTTGGAGATGTATCAGCGTCTTGCGCCAGCGTACTCCTGGACGTTGGCCTAGTTTCAAGGAAGGCCAAAATGTTCTGGACTTCGAAGCGAGTCAACTGGCAGGAGGAGGCGACTGGCATTGGTGCAAGGAAGCGGTCGACGGCGGCCATCCATGCCGCTGAGGGGGGCACTAGCACCCGTGCGGGGACAGGCGCTGTCAACGGCGCGGCGGAGACATTCGTGTGCACGGGCGCGCGCGTTAGTGCATGCGCAGGCGCATGCGCTGGCAGGTGCATGGGTACCGGCACGGGCGTGCGCATCAATGCACGTGTAGGCGCATGCGCTGGCAGGTGCACGGGGATGGGCGCTGGCGCAGTCGGGGCGAAGGGAGCCGGAACGGGAGCGGGGACAGGCGCGGCGTCTTCCCACAAGGCTAGTTCAAGCTCGTCCCAAAGCGCCTTATGTTCTTGAGACTCCGGCTGGGTGTCTTCCTCAGGAAACTGGAACACTAAGGGCAGACCATCGTGATGCGGCATGGCGTACGTTTAGGTCAGGCTAGTTGGAGGTAGACGACATGAGAATCGAAGAGGAAGAGAGAGGATTGTAGTGACACTGGGTAGTGCGGGGTTGATTTTAAACTGCGGCGCCGGTGACATTAAAAGTGGGAGTAGTTGGGACGACGGTGGGCGGCGGAGCCTGGTCAAAAGGCTCGCCTCCCGGTGAGCCTAGACAGTGGTCTGCTCGCACGCCTCCCTGACAGCCGTCAACTCACACGCTTGCTCGGACGACACCTGCCGATGAGAAGCGGGGACTCATGGCGGCACGTAAATGCCCACGGTTTTAATAGTGAAAGCGTTTGCCTTAACGTGACAGGTCTTTGTTCCAAAATACCTTGGCTCTTCATTTGTGCAACTTGTCATAAGCAGCTTGTCTCAAATTAAAGGAAAAAACTTACGAAGTAATATTTGTGCCATATCACGTGACCATGCTTAGTTTCAAGAATTTATGCTCACTTTTGGATTTTCTGAAATTTAAGATCCAGGATTCGAAACAATATCATAACCTGCATCATGCAATAAATTTCCAAGCCGTACATCTGTCCTGTTGTATTTCTTAAGAAAGGATTTGGTCAAACATTTTTCTTAGTTAGACTTCAGACAAGATATATATGCAGAGTAAAAGGATAATCCCTCCGTACCAGTGCATTGCCTGATATATTAACTCAAGTACTAGGCACGCACAAACGGACTCAATTCTGTGCTCATCCTGGTGGTGTAGTAGTAGTAGTAGTAGTAGTAATAGTAATAGTAGTAGTAGTAGTAGTAGTAGTAGTAGTAGTAGTAGTAGTAGTAGTAGTAGTAGTAGTAGTAGTAGTAGTAGTAGTAGTAGTAGTAGTAGTAGTAGTAGTAGTAGTAGTAGTAGTAGTAGTAGTAGTAGTAGTAGTAGTAGTAGTAGTAGTAGTAGTAGTAGTAGTACTAGGCAATGCAGTTGACGGGTGACCTTGACGAGCGGCGACCGAGGAAATTGAACCGTGCTCGGCACGGTAGGTAATGTTGTCTAGTTACTAAAGCATCCCTCCGTTGTTCATCGGTAGTCATTATGGACCGGGGACATGAGGGGAATTTCCTAGGGTTGGAATTCTGGCCGCCAGATATTTCGACTTGAAACACTGAGGCTCGACTGGTTGGGGTTGACTAATGTGCGTACCACGCATGCCACTGAAGGACACGAGCCCGGTTTTTTTAGGATCAACATGAGCCAAGGTCTGGCTGGTACGCCATTGGGTCCTACCATTCGAGAATACGAAGGGAACCTTTTAAATTGCCGAACGAATCTATGTGTATTACAATACGCGTATTTTCCTTGCAAATAATAATCTCAACGTGGTAATTGATTTATGACGAGTTGTTGGATTAGAGTGAGTTTGTGATATAGTGATCTCAATGTGGATTTCACATTTCATGGTATCCCTAGTAAGTTCTCCAATGCAAATTCAAATTGAAAAGATGAACAATATGGAGGTGAGAAAACTTTGTATGTATCAAGCATATGACCACACACACAGAGAGACACACACGCACGAACACAACAACAATCCAATAAGTATAGTGCATCTATTATTCTAAACCATGCATGTATGACACGAATTCAAAAATACTCCTTCTATTCCTAAATATTAGTCTTTTAGAGAGTTCAACAAGTGACTACATACAGAGCAAAATGAGTGAATCTAGACTCTAAAATATGTCTATATACATTTGTATGTGCCAGTCCATTTGAAGCCTCTAAAAAGACTAATATTTAGGAACGAAGGGAGTAAAATGTAAGACATCCATGGTCCTCAGTTCAATATTTAAAATGAACATGAAACTGAAACATGAATATTAAGTCTAGTACTACAGTACATGCAAATGTTGTGTTTAGGCGGAGGTATGATTGTCGGGGGTCAACACCTCGACCTTAGATAAAATTGTGGAGCTATGTTTAGGGTTGTTTAGATTATATTTGTCCCCACCCTCCCAACCACCGATTGGTTGTGCACCCCCACCCCTCCTCCCTAGGAGAATATCATGTGCCCCCATACCTTAGATGCTATATGCCGATACGAGTTGCTTGGAGCTTGTAGATCTGAGATATAGCAGCTCACATGATGTGTCTTAATATTTTTGCAGGAAACCTTGATGAGTTTGAGAATTGCACACAATTTGTACAAAAACTACTTAGATGCCCTTTGATCCCATCTCGAAGCTCGTATCACCGTAGCATCTAAGATGAAGGAGGACATCATATTCTCCTGTATGTAAGAATATCATGTGCTACCACACCTTAGATGCTTTGGTGATACATGCTCTTCGGAGGCGTTGGATTTGTGACCCAACACCTCCTCGGTGGTTCGAATGGTTTTTTGCAAAAAAGCCCCAAAAGAGTTCAGCCACTGCTTACAAGCACAAAGACTGCTCAGATGCCATTGAATCTAAGATCAAACGACCTCCAAGCTTGTATCACCGTAGCATCCAAGCTGCGATAGCACCTTATGTTTTCTCGCACGGGAGAGTATGAGGTGCTCCCGCATCGTAGATTCTATGGTGATACGAGTTCATTGAGATCTAACGGCCCACAGTAGGAGTTTTGAATGTTTTTGCAATATACGGCTGATAGAGTTTGGGAAATGCGCAGAAATTACAAGTACTACACACGTGCCATCTGATCACTGATCATACTACCTAGATGTTCATATCACCGTAGCAGGTAATTAAGCTACGGGGAGCACCTAATATGAGCACCGGAGAGCCGTTGGATCGAAGATGCAGCGGCACACACGAGGCCTGAATGTTTTATATGCAAAAAAAAAACTTTGGAGAGTTTGGAAATTGTGCATAATTACAAAGACTACTCCCAAGCCATTGGATCTCACTTCCAACGGTGTAAAAACTCGTATCACCATAGTATCTAAGTTGCGGGGTGGATGTGATATTCTATGCCGCTGTCATTTTTGTTCGTAAACTTGCAAAATACGTGTAACTCGTGCCGTTACTTGTCTAACCGCGCAAAGTGTTTGTTAAAAAAACCATCCTACACTGAAATATCAGAACAACACACGGGGGTCCCACTTGTCATTAATCAAATTTGGACCTAAAACTAACAAATCTGAAAGACGAGATTCGAACTGGCAACCTGGACTACAAAGCGTAAGTCGATAGCCTGAAAAAACGAACGGTTGTTAGCTTTGTCCCATAACTTGATTTTATACAGTACTTGCGTTGAGTAGAGTAGAGAGAGTGCCTCGTCAACACGTGCATGACCATTGTCTCACCTACTGGTGGGTCCCAGGTCTGCGATCTCAATCTCTCTTCTCTCCATCGTCTAACCTTTGCACGGGCACACACGAAGAGTGGCGCTAGCTTCCCGTGGTGTTATTACAACTAAAAAAAGCTTGGAAAATAGAAGAATCGCCTAGAACAAGAGACGTTGTGGCTGGTCAAGACGGAGCTAACCACATCTATCCTCCGTGCCACGTTTACATGATGAAGCTGTGTGGCTAGTGGGGTGTTTTCGACCGACTGGCTGGGTCCTGAGGTCGAACCATAGGTACTACGTCTGATACGGTATATTTTTACACGCACATTTTTCCTCCGTGTCGAGATGTGGAACACCCTATCACGCGGTTTCGGGGTCCTCCCGGGTGGTGCACGCATATATTCTTCCTGACGTGGGACTCCCTACCGCGCGTTTTCTGGGTCCTCCTCGGTCGTAGCGTCGAAGCAAGTAAATGAGTCGTCAAATCACGAAAGACCACCTTTCCCGCTGAGTACATCAATGAAGCACGGTGGCTAGCTAGTTGGGCTAGTTCGACCGATTAGCTAGGCCGCCGCCACATTTGTTTTTTCACCCCTTTTTTATCTACTTGCCGGCAAGTAAATTTAAATATCCACTGCGGTGTTGCTCTAGTGTTTGGGTGCGGCAGGATTTTTAATTTTTTAATTGACTGGAGCAGGCGCGGCAGGATTTTTAATTTTTTGATTGACGGGAGCAGGCATGGTAGCAATTATTCACGATGACTCCGCCTGTAAAAACCCATTGCTCCCTGATGTGAGAAGTCGTCGACAGGTGTTTTACCGTGGTGAAAACCAAAAGATTCCCCGCTCCCTCTGCCTTCCCGTAGATTGCATTGCCTTTCAGCCGTTTCGCCCCCTTTACTTCCTCTCCCCATTGCTTCTACCTGGTGCCATGGCGGCGCAGTAGATCACGGAGTCCAAGGTGAGGCGCCTGACAATGGCTCCCGTCGACCGGGAGCAGGCGGTTGCACCCTGCATCACCAATGTCATGCGTCTCGAGAAGCAGAGGGACTTCGGTGATGTTTAGGCGCCCTCTGCGTGGGCATGTCCATGTCTCAGCGCAACATGACCGTTGGACCAAACTCAGACGGTGCAGATCGGTCACTGCAACACAAAGCGTGTGGGAGTGTTTGGTTGCATTTTCATCTCAATATAGTTGTTTCCTCTTCGTGTATTTTTGTCAACCTACTAGTGTGGACTCATGCACCCTTAAGTGGGTCGAGACGGGAATTTTTGCTTCCATCCCGTACACCCTTCATACACCCTGCCTAACACTATTCGTGCTTCATATGGTTCATGTTTCGTGGAGTACTATAGCACCATACTCTCCGTGCGCTGTGGACCTAGTTCCGTTAACATTGATCTCACCGTTCATTCTCGACCGGACAGTCGAAAAAGCGGTACGGCTCAGTTCTTTTCTGGCTTATAGACGACTTATGGTGGAAAATAAGCACAAGCGAAAAAGAACTCGTTTTTTTGTATTCGGCTTAATTTCCGGCCACAGCTGGTCCCTTCATGTTTGGGAGAAGCCGAGCGAGAGCAGCTTCCCGAGCGCAGCCCTTTAAAAATTGAAGCGGTACATCGCTATGCCCTCCGCGTTGGAAGTATTTACGAGAGAAATGCCACCCGCGAAAGATATAACTCCAGGTATCGAAGCCATCTCTCCCGACGCATCACCCGCTTCGGGCGTCTACTAGGTTTCCTTGTCGCCGCCTCTTGTCCAGCTAGCCGCCGCCGCCGTCGTCCTTCCTGACGCCATGCAGGGAGGTTAACCAACGTAGCTCCCAACGTCGCAATCGCTGGCCTCCGCCCGTCCCTCTGCTGCTTCCTGTCCTGCTGCACTTCCGTCCTGCACACTAGCTACTCCCATCTTCACGGCAAGCTCCAGTCCGATCGTCCCCGTCCAAGCTCTTACCAAGGTAAGCACCGTCTGTCCTCTTATCTTTCTGCTCCAGACATCTTTCCTGATCTGCATGTGATGCATGATGTTATGAGTGTATCTGGGTCCGGTGCAATACATGTGTATGTGTCTGTGTAGGTTTGAACAATTATCACTGGGTAGGATTGCTCCTATAGATATGCTCCTGTGGCAATCGGCCGAGTGATCTACGTGTACGTTAGTACCAGCACTGTAAAGATCAAAGCGAAGATCGTCCAGCGATGTGCGAGTATTATCTTGGTGTTGCTAATCGATTGCTCATAGTACGAGTAGCACTTCTAATTGTACACTGATTGCTATGCACGTGTATTTGTATGACCAAAAATACTTTGTCATGTATGAATTTGGTGTAGTGGCAGTGAGCTAAGTTTTTTTATTAAATACATAGTGGGATTTTATTTCTGCTGCGTGTTATGTGGTATGGGGGTATGGGGTATGCGCTATTTGATTAAAATTGTAACATTCATTTCATGATAGATGGATAAAGGTAAATCTGGGAAAGCAAATTGGGATCCTGTTGCCCATAAAATTTTCCTTGACATTTGTGTTGAAGAAGTGAATGCAAATAACCGTTCTGATGCACATTTGAGCCCAATTGGGTATGAAAATATGATAAGGAAGTTCAATGAGCGGACAAACAGAAATTATGTTCGCAAGCAATTCAAGAATAGGTGGGATTTACTTAAAAAAGAGTACAATTGTTGGAAGACATTGAACCAAAAGGCATCTGGCATTGGAATAGATCCTGTTACTAGGAGCATTGCGGCTACCGATGAATGGTGGGCGAATGAGATACAGGTATTGAAGCATTCATATTACTTTTACTTGTTACTTTGCCATCCAATTTCTTAATTAATTTATTTGTGTGATTTTTCTGCAGAGGAATGAGATTGCCGCCAAGTTCCGATATGCTCCATTAGTTGATGAGCAAAGAATGAGTTTTATATTTGATGACCATAGTGTGACGAATGCATATGCAAGGGTCGCAACTCCCTCGTCTCAAGTTGATGCTTCTCAAATTAACATTGAAGAGGGTAATGAGGACGGCTCGGGATGTGAGTTAGATGTTAACCAAGTTACACCCACCAATGTTTCATCTAAAGGTCGAAAGAAGAGATCATGTCCTTATTCACCGAGTCCCAAGATGGTCCAAAAGGCGGCAAAAGATAGTGATGATAAAATGGTATTTAACCGTATGGTTGACCTTTGGGAGAGGAGGGAGATTAGCCGCAATTCGTCGACATCTCAAACAAATGTGGATCATGTGAGAGATGAGATAAAAGAGATGACGACCATGGTGGTGAACAATGGAGGTCGTCCTGGAAGTGATGTGTATTTCTATGCTCTACAACTGTTTACGAAGAAGGAACATCGTGATGTGTTCAGTGCCCTCAAGGATGAGACTGCTAGTGTGAGGCTTGAATGGATCAAGAGGACATGGGATATCTTTATGAAAAAAGATTAGAACTTCTGTGATGTTATTTTCTTTGAACAAAATTACTTGCTATCGACTTGTACTATCGTGAACCTATGTTTTGTTTGGAACCTCTTGTTTGCACTCAGATTGTAATATAGGGAAAGTGGATTGTTTGTCATCAATTCGTATGCATCATGGATCTTTTTTCTACTCATTTTTAAAGCCATGTATCATGTTTGACGGCTCAAATTATTTTGTTTTATTGTGTACCAAATTATAATGCATCTATATTGTGTTCTTTATATGACAGATGGATATCTCTGTTGAGGATGAAGATGAAGAATTAGATTTCTGCATTCTTGCAATGGCACATTATCTTCAAAATAAAGAGAGGGTGCCCTATGCACCTAGAAGAGCACCAATAATGACGGGGTTGCAATGGGTGCAAGAGAAAGAGATGAATCCAAAAGCATTCTACTCAATGTTTAGGATGCGGAGGTCAGTGTTTTACCCATTGCATGACATGCTAGTTGAGAAATACGGTTTAAAGTCAACTTGCAACATGTCAAGTAAAGAAGCGTTAGCACTATTTTTATGGACTTTGGGGACATGCCAGACCACCGACAATATTGCGGATCGATTTGAACACAGTCGGTCTACAATTAACAAAAAGTTTAAAGAGGTTTTAAGGTGTGTATATCGTATGGCTGGTGATTACCTACGACCCAAAGATGAAACTTTCACCCAAGTTCACGACTCGCTTAAAAAACCAAGATTTTGGCCTGACTTCAAGGATGCCATTGGGGCCATAGATGGAACACACATATCTTGTATTGTGTCAGAAAAACAGCAGCCCAAATATCGGAACAGAAAAGGTGTCACCACTCAGAATGTCATAGCAATATGTGATTTTGATATGAGGTTCATTTTTGTTGTTGCTGGATGGCCTGGATCTGTTCATGACACCCGTGTATGGGCTGATGCACGAGCTGAATATCCCAGTTTCCCACACCCTCCGAATGGTAATTACTTGTACATGCATTTTTTTACACTAGCCTGTTGCTTTAAATTACTGCTCTTCATTGTATTTTTGTTCCCTGTATAGGAAAATACTATCTTGTTGACTCAGGCTATCCAAACAGAGATGGCTATCTAGCACCATACAAAGGACAACGGTACCATGTACCTGATTTCCAACAAGTACCTCCACGAGGGAGAAATGAGACCTTTAATCATCTACATTCCTCACTACGAAACGTCATCGAAAGAACTTTTGGTGTTCTCAAGATGAAATGGCGAATCCTTCTTGGCATTAGGTGTTACAAAGTTGAAACACAAACAATGATAATTACTTCATGTACTTGTCTTCATAACTACATCCGTGAGAGCAAACTACCTGATGAGCATTTTGATATGGTTGAGAATGGATCCTATGTTCACGAGGAGAGCGCTTCTCATCACTTTGCACCCTATGATGAAGGAAATATGGGAAGTGTACGAGATGCTATTGCTGCGAGTCTCTTTCCTTGATGAATAGCTTTATTGTGTATGCTTTTGTTGGGAGAACCATGTAATATTTAGAATATCTTTCGTTCTTCTCAAGTACTACAGACGAGTTTTTTCCGTATGTGCGACAATGATCTTCCTTATGTGGACTTGTTACAATTTAGCGATGTTTCAAAATAAATTTTATGTTTGTATGTGCGGCTAAACAATACAAAATAACCCAATTATTATTTCAACAAAAAACATTTAGGGGGTATTACAGACTTTTTATTGGGTATATAGAAAATAAGCTAAATGCATAGAGGCTAAAAAGAACTGGATGGCTTATTCTCACTGGGCTTATTTCCACAACGGCTTGTCTGGGGCTTATTTCCACAGTGGCTTCTTTATACGCCAGAGGTGAAAACAATTGGCCCTATGTTACATATAGGAGTAGTTGACATGCTCACAACATCATTTGTTATCGTCATATCTTACTACACTAGCAACAAGATTGTGTAGTACTGACGTATGAACCACTGCACATGCCTAGTAGTAGGAGCACTGTGTATGTTCAAGTGGTTGCCGTGATTCGCACTCCTCCGTTGTAAGAGTGGAAACGCTTGTTGTAATCATTTTTTTCTCCAAAAAAACAGTGGACACGCTCTACCGTGTGGATCCTCCTCCAGCCATGCACTAAATTACTCACTTTCACCGACGTGTGGGACAGCCAACACCTGGGTCCACCAGCCATGCACTAAATTACTCCGTAGTAGAGTGACGGTAGACTACCCGATCGAACCGCCGCAGTAATGCCCAATGAGCCGTCAAATCACAAAACCCCCTCCTTTCCAGCAGTAAGTTGGACGGATGAAGCAACCATCATTTCACTCTTCTCTCTCAGCTTCCTCTCTTGACGCTCGCTTCGCTTCTCCCTCATCTCGTTCCTTCTTTCACTCTTCTCTCTCAGCTTCCTCTCTTGGATGGACGCCGGAGCACCGGCCGGCGTGATGTCTATGGCTCTGGCCAAAACCGTCGAGGCTCATGGTATGAAGAAGCGCAAGCACCCTGCTGAGACTATCGCAGACAAGCTCAAAGCCATCGCCCTGTCCAAGCCCCCCTCTCCGGGATCCCTCATTAAGCAAGTCCAGGTAATGTCTCTTGTTGACGATCTTTTTCTTGATCTTGATCGTGTTTTTTCATCTAACACGCAGTACTAGTACTGGTAGTACAACTTTCTGGGTGATCTTGCATGTGATTTTAGTTTGCCAAATGATGGTTCTAAATTCATCTTTTGACCAAAACATGCGAGAGGTTGACACTGATTTCTTATAGACTACTTTCAACTACTCCCTCTATCCCAAATTTCTTGTCTTAGATTTGTCTAGATACGGATGTATCTAATAATAAATGTGACTTGATACATCCGTATCTAGACAAATCTAAGACAAGAATTTTGGGACGGAGGGAGTACTTTATGAACATCAATGCTACCTTTTAAGAGGGTATATTTGCCTCGGTAACTTATGTTATGGATATTGCATGTAATCCCTCTGCTCTCATGCCTTTGAAGACATGTTCTAATGCCTTTGTTCACTCATTTCTATGTGTATATGTAGTCATATATTGAGTATAATATCAAAAATCATCTTATATTTCTGAATGGAGGTAGTAATAAAATATGGTTTCTGTTTGAATTAGAACCAGGTCCGCGGTGGAGATGAAGTTCTCAAAGTCATGCCGTGTGAACTGGAAGACCTGATGATGAGTTCTACTGCTGAACTATCCAGCTGTTGTGTCCTTGTCGCCACGTGTCCTGAACTAGTGTTTTCCTGTAGCATTGTTGTCAGGCGTGTTCTCGAGGCTATACTTGACCACAGCAATTTCCTGGCTGTGCCTTCGATTACGAATGGTGTTGTTCTTGTAAAGCTTCCCAACAAATCTGATGTGGCATGTCTTCATCAGCATGTTTATGAGTGGAAAGACCACTCTGTTAGGTTCTCCAAGGTTGACAAGATGGTGATGGTGCATGTAGACATCTCATACGAAGTCCATGGCCTAGTCAGTTATGCGGGGTTCATCCCGTAGGTCGGTGGCAAGAAATAGTCTGCAGAGTTTAGTTAGTGCAACTTTGTTTGTCTGTAGTAAGTACTATTGTTCAATACTTGATTTGTGTTTGTGAACCCTGTATTGTTTATTAGTACTGCCGCTTTTGGTGTGTGGTCAGTCCTGAGAACGGTCTATATTAATGTATGTCCACTCAATTCAGTCTGTATATTTTGAAGTATCCAGATCATATTTTTTGTGAGGACGGTTTATCAATTATGGTTACACTCCAATATTTGTATGCATTGCAGGGTTTATCGCACCCACCAGGATTTTGAGTCCCATGGATGTTCGGTCCATACGATTTGTCACGAACTTTGGACTGTCCTGCTTGTGGGAGTAGGCGGGGCCCCTGCATGCCACGCGTAGTTGGACGATCAATCTTCTGTTTAGTACTTCAACATAGTGATTTCCTGGTAAAGATTCACTCGTGTCACATCAAGTAAATCTTATTGATTTACTGTCTAAATCTTATTGATTTAATGTCATGTTTTCTTTCTTTTCCTGCAATTTTATGATGTAGGTTTTGCCATGTGACATTCATCATAGAATAAACCGTTTGGTTTGCTCTACGATTGCTATTTTTGCAGGTTTCACTTCTTATGTCATGTGAGTAATGAAGGCACTATCCATCACTTATATTACTGGAAAAAATTGGATCAGTCTGTTGTCTGAGTACAAGCTGAATCCCTATGATGAACTGCAGTTTGGTTTAATAAAGCCGCCACAATTAGTCCTTCTCGCGTTTAAAAGAAATGAAGAAAAAAACTGGATCATGGTCACGGATCCTAGTCAAGTTAGAAAGCTAATCATAGCAGACCAGACACGATCGCCGTTGTCTCGCACAGATCGAAAACCGGCAGTTGCTCTAGCACTGACAGCGGCAGCAGCTCGGTCTGATCCAGCTAAGGATTGGGCACCGACTGCGTCAGCGGATCAGTCTGATCTACCGGAGGATCGGCCATCGACGCCGGCACCAGCTCTACAAGGAGCACCATCTCTGGCAGCAGCAGCGGCTTCGGCACCTACAACAACACTTGCACTTGCATCTGCTCCGCCCGTGCAGTTGCACCGGCAACAGACTGGGCTGCAGTTCGCACTTCATATACCAAAGTCCTTACAAAACCGACATGTCCACCTTCTTGGTAAGCATTGGCCGCCCAAGTGCTTCGTTCTTTTTTCTTTCCATGTTGTTTCACATGATTCACTGTGTTGATCTAACTGTTTGGGTATGTCTTCTTGTTTGCAAACAGAGAATTTCTAGAGCAACGAGGGAGTCGTTCAACAATTCGGGCGACCGCGGCCAAGTTTATCTTACCATGCGCAGCCTTGGTGTGAATGAACCTGCTCAATATACCGTAAGTACAAAGGATGGTCGCATGATGATTGATGCTAAAGGATGGTCAAGGTTCAAATCTAAATCATATCTTGCGGTAGGGGATGATGTCAAAATAGAACTTTCTCGGCAAGGAGAGCTAGTCCAAATCAACTTTGAAATTCTTCAGTAGCAACACGCAACTGCCGAACTGATCTATCCTCCGAGAGATTTTGATGTAATAATCTGGCATGGTGAAACAAGTGTTATGTGTGTATAAGTAGTACGACAGTATTATTCATCACATGGTATATCGTTGATAGAATTGCAACTCTGATTGCTGGTTAGGAACTGTTGTTCGATTTCATTCCAACAGCTGTCGTGCTTTATTCAATTTTGTGTATTCGCCTTGCGACAGCATCTAAAACCAGTGTCGTACTGATCGCTTGCAATATGAAAAGCGCTGAGGTAGAACACATGGGCCCCCAAACATGCAGGGTCGGCTTGCGGCCCAAAGTTCAGAACCGTGAGCCTATCTGAATATTATATTCTCAGCTGAACCCCATAAACAAAGCTGAACCCCCATAATGCCCGTGCGTTGCAGAGGGAGTATATTTCTTGGCAAGGTGAGCCTGTGATATAAAAGATTTATATATTTCTTTACAAAGGGAGTATCTCTCTGTCAAAAAATATATTTATGTGTAACTAGTTACTCCTGTCTTCCTACTTCCTTTCGCTGATATGTGGGGCAACCGGCAACGGGGTCCACGTGCCATATGCACAAATTAGAGTGCACAACTTCACGGTAGACACACCCCGGCCATAGCGTCGCAGTAATGCCTAATGAGCTGTCAAATCACAAACCCCCCTTTCCAGATTTAGCGGTAAGCTAGACGGACGAACCGGCAATATTTCCCTGGGCCTGAATCCCCTTCTCCCTCGTCTGCTTGTTCAGAGAAAACCCCCTCTCGGCCATTGCATAGGGTTTTCTCATCGAGAACCAGGTACGAATTCTTCATCCATCCCCGATAAATCCAAGTCCCTTGGTCGCAGGTAATCCTAGGATGGCAGCCGCCACCGTTGATGCATTTTTCTTCCTACTGAATCTAGTGTGTTTCATTTGCAGTGCCCAAAGTGCAAGTACCCTACAGGTTTCTGCACCCTCGGTGAGACGCCACACTTGTTCCTTCTCATCCTAACACAGCATTTTGAAACACGCATAGTATGTTCCTAGAATCCTCTTTTCTATCCGGGAGGGTGGGGGTTTTTTGAACATGCTGTGTTCTCATATTATTTTTCCTGCAGTGTATTATTTGCTCTGCCAGAACACATGTACTCAAGATGCTCGGCCTTGCCATAACTGAATACACTAGTTTAATGGTCACAGTGAAGACAAGCCATGGATATAAGTTCCGAGTTGGGTTCATGAACCAAGAAGATCGCTGCTTTGTTATGGCCGAACTTGAATAAACTTTCTCAAGTGTTACGGACTGAAAGTTGGCGCACGAATGTTGATGGAAATAGCAGAACCTGGTCTCATCTTCACTGCGATCTTCCACCCCAACATCGTTCCAATTGTTCATCCATGTTAGTTTTGTATCTGGTTCTTACTTGTTGCCTCGATTACTTCTTAATCCACCTATTCTGTCTAACTAATCACAATTTAACTTTAGAAGTAGCAACGAATCTCTCACGAAGATGCTACTTCTAACTAATATTTTTCTTATAATTGGTGGCACGTGTAGGTTTTTTCAGAGTTAAGCAGTCTGCTCGTTTGTTACTCTGTAATAACTCGGCTGTTACTAATGGAACTGAAGTTGACTGGATCGACATCCACAAGTTCCTACACTTTATTGATCGTCTTGAGGTCCTTGTGGGACGTTTCAATGGTGGAAGGCCACGTGGGATATGTGTGCCACTGCTGCACTTGTTGAACAGGTCCAACTGTGTCAAGAAACTTATGGTACGAGTTGTTTTCTGTTATATATGTTGTTCATAAACTATTGCTTATACATAGTTTTACAGCTGTGATCTTCTTGAAACAGGAACTGCCGAGTTCTATTGTTCCTATACAGATGCATGACCATGGTCGGGTCAGACTTGCGCTTGGTCACAACATGATGTTTATGTCGACCTACTCAATTCCCCTTGGAGGTGAAAAGATACTTATTCATGGGTGGTCTCAAATAATGAAGGACCGTCCATCTTGGAGAATAAGACAGAAGATTATGTTCATGCTTTTCCATGGCTCTAAAGCGAATATCCTGTTTATTGACCACGTTGCGAGATGAAGCCGCTTTCAGAAGGTTGTGGATGTGCGGGGTGGCGCCTGGGCCTTGTCCTGGGGCTTGGCGGCATCACCCTTGGTTAACTGTAGGCAAAGTAGCACTGCTCGAGGCGTGCTTTGTATGGTTGAACTTGTATAAGTACTCATACTGCTTTCAGCTTTGGTTGTTAAGTGCCCCTGCTGGTTTCAGTTAAGGTTGTTAAGTACTCCTGCTGCTTTTACAGTCTGTCATGTTTCTTCAGTCCTGTCTTCCTCCAGCCACCAAAACCAAACCAGCGCCGGCGGGGCCGCCTGCTTCCGCCTCCCACGGCTGGTTGAGCCTCAGCGCACGCATCACCGCGCCACTGTCTCCAAAATCGTTAACGTCGACGTCCTCCGCGCGCTTTGGTGCGCTCGCCACGGCGCGGCCCTCTCGCGTTGTCAACATGGTCAACAAACAATAGGAATCGGCAGAAGTACGTGGAGAGGATGACAGTAGGGGCCCACCACGTCAGCTTATGGAAAAATAAAATGCTTCCTCCTAGTGTTTTCCTGCCATCTGGGACCCACAACATTGTGAGCGTATATAGTCAATAGACAAGAGAACAACACAAGATCGGCTGACACCTAGGATGTAGCTACTCGAGCAATATTTTTTTTGTTTGGTATTGTTGAGACGGAGTAGGGTTTGAACTGGGTTGTGGCCCGTCTAGCCCAGGCTTTTATTTTATGTTCACCATGTGACCAGACCAGCTATTTTTTCTTTGTGAAAATGAGCCCAGTTTATTTTTTCTGAAGAACACCCAATCCAGGCCTACTTATTTTTCTACGCCCTGATGGGCTATAACTCTTTCAAGACGCCTACAAATCTTGAAAGTAATATGAAATGGGTTGTAAATATAAAAACATATGACAAATTGGCAATTACTTTATAATTTCTGAATTTTTTCACATTTTCAGATTCCTATTTCATTGGGCATTAACCTAATTTAAATATATCTTCAAAGTACTTTAAATCTGGCTCGACATTTCGGTATTAAAAATAGTTTGGAACCCACAGAAATATGCGAAATTGGCCCAGGCCAACCAAAAAAACGACTGCAATAAATTGCATAAGAAGTTGCCATGAGCTATATATAAATTATTAAAGAAAGAGGGAGTGATCTAACTTCTGGGCCTGTTTAGTTGACGCGTATGCAAGATTTTTTTAGTTATTATATACGTCAACAAACGATTCTAGCAGACGTAACCGTTGGATGTCAATCCAACGGCCGTCGTGTTTCTTCAATCTCTGATCTTCTTGCTCCAGCCGCCAAAGCAGCGCCGGCGGGACCGCCTACTCCCACCTCCCGTGGCCGGCTGTGCTGCCGCGCAGGCCTCAGCGCCCCCTACTACTCCCACCGCTGGCCAGGTCATCCCTGTACTCACCCACACCCCCTGTTATTCTGCGGCGACGGCAACCTCACACCGCAGCCGAACCGGTGAACCCTCGTACTCCTCTCCGCGCGGGCTTCCACTGCCACGTCTTCCCTGGCTCCGTGTCGTCCCCTTCCTAGGCCTCGCCATCGTCCACCGCGGTGGTGCTCTCGGCGCGGCGTGGTCAATGTGGTCAACGACTGACTTTCATCGGAAGAGTACTGTACGTGGAGAGGCTGACAGCTGGGTCCACGGCAGCCGCAAGGAAGTGCCTCATTACGCGGAAAATAATTATTCCTCTACCTGAAAGCAGGGACCCACCGGACGGGCCACCAGTATTTCATGAAAAAAATGTTTCCCCCTGACTGCTGGGACCCACAGGACGGACCACCGTATTTCGTAAAAAAAAATGTTCCCCCCGCTGTCAGCTCGGACCCACCGGAATTGCCTCCTTATTACGCACAAATAAAATGAATACCCCCTGCTACCTGGGACCCACCTTGGTGGGAGACTGATTTATGGGCCTACTAAGTTGACTGGGACGGAGGCCTTTGTCAACTTTAGTCAATATATGAATGATTCTAGCTCCAGTGACCGTACGATGTCCATCCAACGGCCGTAGTGCTTCTTCAACCTCTGGTCTTCTTGCTCCAGCCGCCCAAAGCAGCGCTGGTCGTGCCGCCTGCTCCTGCCACCCATGGCCGGCTGTGATGCCGCGGAGGCCTCACCGCCCCTACTACTCCCATCGCTTGCCAGGCCATCCCTCTACGCACCCACACCCCCTGTTATTCTGCGGCGACGGCAGCCTCACACTGCAGCCGAACGAGTGAACCCTCATACTCCTCTACGCGTGGGCATCCAGTGCCGCGTCTTCCCCGGCTCTGCATCGTCCCCTTCCTAGGCCTCGCCGTCGTCCACCGCCTTGGTGCTCTCGGTGCGGCGTGGTCAAGGAATGGCTTCCATCGGACGTGGACTGTACGTGGAGAGGCTGGCAGCCGGGTCCACGGCCGCAGCAAGGAAGTGCCTCCTTATTATGCGCAAAATAATTATTCCTCCACCTGACAGCGGTGACCCACCGGACGGGTCACCGTATTTCGCAAAAAAAATGTTTCCCCCTGACTGCTGGGACCCACCAGCTACATCTTCGCATGCAAGGAAGTGCGTTCGAAAAAAATTATTCGTCTCCCTGACTACTGGGACCCACCAGCTACATCTTCGCACGCAAGGAAGTGCATCCGGGCAAAAAAACAAAACGATTCCCCCCCTGACTGCTGGGACCCACCAGCTACATCTTCGCACGCAAGGAAGTGCGTTCGGGCAAAAAAAATGATTCGCCCCCTGACTACTGGGACCCACCAGCTACATCTACGCAGGCAAGGAAGTGCCTGACAATCGGGACCCACCTGATCAAAGCGTACGTAGCATTGTCATTCTGGTCGCGAACGTGTACGTACATATATACTGGTCGATGTAGAGGCGCGCACGTGTCGTAGTAGAGGCGCGTACGTGTCGTAGTAGAGGCGCGTACGTGTCGTAGTAGAGGCGTGCACGTAGCATGTACACGTACGTACAGCAGCCAGGGTGCAAGAAAGAAAATACGGCCACGTACGTACATACGGGCAGGGTCTCGAACGCCTACTCGCGCATACGTACGGCCAGGGCTCGTGTACATGGCTGGATCGGAACGAAGAAACAACGTCGTCGTCGTGTTCATGGGGAGGCAACAAAATGCGTCATGTTCATGGGGAGGCAACGGAATGCGTCGTGTTCATCAGGAGGCAACGGAACGCGTGGGAGCCAACCGGCTGGGTCGGAACGGAATGCGTGGTCGTGTTCATCGGGAGGGCTTGGACGGAATAGGCGATGGAAACGAGGCCTGGCATACCGCACAACGGAGGAAACGGACATCCTATGTTCGGAACGGGGTCCCGTTGATCGGGAGGGGTCTGGCGTACCGCAAAATGGAGGAAACAGACCTCCTACGGTCGAAACAGGGGTCCTGTTGATCGGGAGGGGTGTGGCGTACCGCAAAACGGACAAAATAGACTTGTGTTGGAGCGCTACGGTCGAAACGGGGGTCCTATTCATCGGGAGGGGTGTGGCATACCGCAAAACGGGACTCCACGACATATTGTTCATCTCCATCGTCGACCTCCTCCAGCCTCCACGGGCTACCGTCGACCTCCTCCAGCCTCCACAGGCTCCTGTTCATCCAACCTCCACCGCGCGCTACTCCACCGGCTACTGTTCAACCACCCCTCCATGGGCACCCCTCCACCATCCACTACTAGAAAAAGGGCTATAGATGGGATTGACACTAATGGCGCACCACCTTCTGATACGCCATTAGAGTTGAAACTACTAATGGCGCACCTGGCCCCGGGTGCGCCATTAGTATCGAAAAAAAATTAACTAGTGCGCCTGTCCAAACATACTAATGGCGCATCCAGACACAGTGCGCCATTACTAGTTGTAACTAGTAATGGCGCACCTGCCGGAAAGTGCGCCACTAATGTTGTTTTTTTATTATATTTTTATTCCCTTTTTTGCAAAACTACTAATGGAGCACTGTTCCGCCGTGCGCCATTACTAGTTTAAACTAGTAATGGCGCACTGTGGGATAGTGCGCCATTAGTATTTTTTTTGCAAAACTACTAATGGCGCACCACCAGGAGGTGCGCCATTAGTAACCTGGATTACTAATGGCGCATTTAGAGTTGGTGCGCCATTAGTAAGTGGGCAGCAACAAGATATTTTGGACAGCCTCTCCTACCCACACTCACTTTCTCCCCACTTCATTCTCTCCACCTCCTCCTTGTCTCGGGTGCCTCCTCTTTTTCACCTTATTTCCACCATAGATTCATTCAATTTAAGTGGTTAAATTACCTTGTTTTGATAGGTAAGTAAGGGGGGAAGCTATATTTATGTTGTTCTCCCTACAACAATGTGCACATGCACTTTTTATGGCCTAGCTAGACCTATGTATGTTCGTGGTGTTGCATATGTTTGTGGTGTTGCATATGTGTTTGTGTTTGGAGGTGTACCGGTATTTGAAATTCGATAGTTGCCAATATTTTGCCAGAATGTTGATTCATTTCCGTTTCGGCGAGAATTTTGGCATTAAGCATTCTTTTTAGTCCTATTTTTAGGGAAAGTCATGCCAAATTTTTTCTTGGTTCTAAAATATCGTTTTGCTCTACCCCGCAGGCGACCATGGTCCGCATGATGACCAAAGGCATCGTGAATAGGTTTTTGAGGTCCGCGAAGGCCGAGATGCTTCAAAAGAACGAGACGGAGATAAGATGTCCGTGTCGAAGATGCAAGCTGAAGAGCCTTATTGCGGACCCGGAATCCGGGCAGGTGCGGGACCACCTGCTCTTGCATGGTTTCATGGATGGCTCTTGGTGGCAAGGTGATGAAGATGACTACGAAGTCGTCCATGGGGGCCGCGCAAGAAATGAGGAAGGGCAGCAAGACAACCACCGCGGCTCGGGCGGGCGAGAAGACGAAGAATCCCCAGGAGATGATCACGACGGTGATGCTGTACACAGTCATCATGTAGAAGATGCAGGACATGATGATGAGGAAGATGCCGGAGCAGTCGACGGGCATGATCATGAAGATGATGATGCCGGCGGAGCAGATGACGCTGGACCATCGATGGGCTGGGTGCAGGACCCTCATATTCAAGAGCTGCTTCTCAAGCAGACGGATAACGCAAGAGCTGCCGCCCGAGAGAAAGCCAAGATGGATCAACTTGAGTTAGACGCGGTTACTCCATTGTATGAAGGATGCAGGCCCGAGGATACTCGCCTGAAAGTAACGCTCATGGCTCTGGAGATGAAGGTAAAACACAAAATGACCGACGCATGCTTCGACGAGAACATGTCATTCTGGCACGAACGTCTTCCCGAGGGGAACAAGTGCCC
Organism: Triticum dicoccoides; assembly: GCF_002162155.2. Classification (NCBI taxonomy): domain Eukaryota; kingdom Viridiplantae; phylum Streptophyta; class Magnoliopsida; order Poales; family Poaceae; genus Triticum; species Triticum dicoccoides. The sequence goes on along the minus strand of NC_041380.1, from coordinate 75,641,854 downwards.
GACCAGTTTGGAGGAGGCGAAGAAAATCGTGTGTCCTCTGGATTTACCGCACGTGAAATACCATGTGTGCATGAACAATTGCATCATTTATCAGGACGAGCACGCGGAGTCTACCATATGTCCGGTGTGCGGCGTCACTTGATATAAGAAGAGGAAGAAATCTCCTCGAAAAGTGGTGTGGTACTTTCCAATCACTCCTCATCTGCAGCGGTATTTCGCGGACCCTAAGGTAGCAAAGCTCCTGCGTTGGCACGCAGATAGGGAGGAGAAGAAGCGAGAAGATGACGCAAATGATCCGGAGATAGATAAAAAAGACAAGATGCTGAGTCACCCTAAGGATGTGAGCCAGTGGCAAGCATTGAACTTCGAAGACCCAGAATTTGGGAATGATCCAAGGAACATCGTGCTGGGCGCGAGCACCGATGGAGTCAATCCATTTGGCAGCCAGAGAAGCACACATAGCACCTGGCCTGTGTTTGTGTGGATGTACAACCTTCCCCCCTGGTTGTGCATGAAGAGGAAGTACATTCACATGAGTATGCTAATTGAAGGACCGAAACAACCAGGGAACGACATCAATCTGTATCTGGGGCTGCTGAAAGAGGAGCTTGACACGCTGTGGAAAACGCCAGCCAATACGTGGGACGCCGCAGAGAAAGAATATTTCCCTATGAGAGCCGCGCTGCTCACGACGGTGCACGACTATCTCGGTTACGGATATGTCGCGGGGCAGGTGGTCCACGGATTTTCTGGATGCGTCAGGTGCATGGATGACACAACGTATCGCCAGCTAGATAGAGATCCTGGGTCTTCGAAAACCGTGTTCATGGGACATCGAAGGTGGCTTGGCGACGATGACCCGTGGAGAAAACGCAAGGATCTGTTCGATGGTGAAACCGAACCCCGAGGACGCCCGCGTACGAGGTGCGGCGAGGAAATAGACGAGCTATTGAAAAATTGGAAAGACTGCCCACTGCCGGGAAAGAAGCAAAAGGCGCCAGAGCCGGGAAAGAAGCGAAAGGCGCCAGAGCCGCTGCTGAAGGTATGGAAAACGAGGTCTGTTTTCTGGGACTTGCCGTACTGGAAGATCCACCGTGTGCCTCACAGCCTTGATGTCATGCATATCACGAAGAACGTGTGCAAGAGTCTGCTTGGTACCCTGCTCAACATGCCAGAGAGGACCAAAGATGGGCCGAAAGCAAGGGCAGACTTGAAATCAATGGGCATCAGGCAGGAGCTTCACGCTATATATGATGATCATGATGATGATGATGATGATGATGATGAGGCGAAGCAGGACACGGAAAGTCGTCGCAAAGGCAAAAAGGCCAAGAAGACCGGAAATGACTACCCTCCCGCGTGCTTCACTCTGAGTCAGGAGGAGATCGAGCAGTTTTTCACCTGCCTCGTAGGAGTAAAACTTCCTTACGTTTACGCGGGGAAGATAAACAGATAACTAGACCCAGCGAAGCTGAAGTTCAGCGGGATGAAGTCTCACGACTGTCACGTGCTGATGACGCAGATACTTCCAGTTGCAATCCGTGGGATCATGGACGCGCACGTCCGTGAAACCCTATTTGGCCTATGCAACTTTTTCGACGTCATCTCTCGGAAGTCTGTTGGCGTGAGGCAACTCAGAAGGCTACAGGAAGAGATCTTGGTGATACTATGCGAGCTTGAGATGTACTTCCCGCCCGCATTCTTCGACGTTATGGTGCATCTGCTGGTCCATATCGTGGACGATATCATCCAACTCGGGCCGACGTTCCTGCACAGCATGATGCCGTTTGAAAGGATGAATGGTGTCATCAAAGGATACGTTCGCAACATGTCACGTCCAGAGGGAAGCATAGCCAGGGGCTTTCTGACCGAAGAGTGCATCTCCTACTGCACGAATTGTCTAGGCATCGAGAACCCCGTTGGTCTGCCCGTCAACAGGCACCTCGGTAGGCTCGCTGGATGGGGTCACCGTGAGGGTCATCGCGAAATGCATGTCGACTTCGAGGGTCGACTCGCCGACTTTGAAAGAGCAAACCTAGTCGCGCTACAACACATAGACGTGGTCGATCCTTGGGTGGTACAGCACAAAACCTTTATTAAGAAGACGTACAATGACCGAGGCCAACAGAGGACGGACGGAGATATACTCAAAGAGCACAACTCATGTTTCACGCGTTGGTTCAAGCAGAAGCTTCTGTCGTACCCTTTACATGAGGATTCTTCCGCGAAAGAACAACTCATATTCGCCTTGTCACAGGGCGCCGAGCACAACCTGATGACCTATGAGGCGTACGATATCAATAGCTACACATTCTACACCGAGGCCAAGGACATGAAGAGCGATGGTTATCAGAACTCCGGGGTAACAATGGAATCCTACACCGGTAACGACAAGGACAGATACAATGGAAGGATCAAGGAGATCTGGGAGCTGAGCTATGCTGGAGAGAAGGTCCCGATGTTCCGTGTCAGATGGGCCAAGAGCATCCTAAAAGAAGACTGGTATTTCACCAACATGGTTATACCCGAAGCCAAATCCAAGACCGCGGGCGCAAACGTCACCGCGAAAAATGAGCCATGGGTACTGGCTTCCCAAGTGGACCAATGCTTCTTCATTACAGACCCGTCAAAGCCCAGTCATGTTGTCGTGAGGAGAGGCAAAAGGAAGATCATCGGAATGGATGGAGTAGCCAATGAGCAAGACTTCGACAAGTATGGCGACCCGAGGATCGAACATGACGACGATGATGAAGTAGCAGCATACACCACAAGAAGAAGCAGGACCACCCTACCTAAAGGACGTCCGTTCCACAGAAGAACTCCATTTGCGAAAAAGAAGGGCAAGAAGATTGTGAACAGATATCTAGCTAAGATCGATTGTATTTAAATCGTAGCCTTCATTTCTCGATTGTATTTCATGGGCGCTTTTTGAACTATCATGAATATTTTTAAATTTCATGGACACTCGATCTCGATCCCCCTCCATCTCGATCGCTATCCCACCTCGCCAGATCCGGTCCCCCTCGCCGCTGAGCACCCCCCGGTCCACCGGCCGCCGCCGCCGACCCCCCGCACCCTCGATTCCCCTACTCAACCGCCGCCGCCGACCCCCCGCACCCCTCCCCTACTCAACCGCCGCCGCCGACCCCCCGCTCCACCGGCATTACTGTTTGATGTAATTTTTTAAAAAATTATTACTGTCTTATAAAAAAATATTACTATTATGATTTAAACAAGTTTGAACATATTTGAAAACAAATAAGTATCAAACAACATTTTAAATGCATAAAAAAAATTTGTGGAGCCTGGGAATCGAACCCAAGACCTCCTGGTGTGAGAACTAGCTGCTGACCAGTCGAGCTAGTAGAGGAAACTTGGTGCAGATCAGGTCAGGTGGAAGATAACCTGTTGGCTCGAGCAGAAATCAAAAAAAAGTACTAATGGCGCACCACGGTGGGGTGCGCCATTAGTATGGATGTACTTATGGTGCACCGAGGGGTGGTGCGCCATTAGTATTGTGCCATTAGTATGAGATTTCACCTAACAAAAAAGGTCAGCGCCCACGCCATCCTCTTTCTCTCCCCTCTGTCTCTCTCCCCTCACTGTGCCATCCCCATCCCCGTGCCCGAGCCGCCGCCGTCGCCGCCGACCCCCACCGCCCTCGCCGCCGCTCCCGACCCCCACCACCCTCGCCGCCCCTGACCCCCTGCCGCTCCGCCGCGCCGGTCCACCACCTCCCACCCCGCCCGAGCCGCCG
>NC_041380.1:75602986-75637959 GCF_002162155.2 Triticum dicoccoides | reverse complement strand
GCCGTCGCCGCCCCGACACCCTCGGCGCCCCGCCGGCCCGGCGCCCCGCCGCCTCGACAACCAGGCGCCCCGCCATCCCGACGCCCTAGCCGCCCCGACACCCCGCCGCCCCGGTGCCCCGGTGAGCTTCCCCCTGTTTTTTCTTTTAGTTTGTGATTGGGCTGCCTAGAATGTTTAGGATGTTAGTTTACTCGTAGATTTAGAATCTGTAGCCTGTTTTGATTTGAACCCATCTGTTGTGCTAATTTTGTTTGCAAATCCGCGCGACGTGTACTGTGTTACGTCTGTGGTAATCTGTCAAGTCAATTAAGCCCAATCCATTTGGGTTGAATCGAACTAGTGCTATTACTAGCCATCCCACCTTCATTGTGACACTAGAACATATATACAAGAGAAGGCCTCCCAGCAGATACGTTCAGCGCATATATACCACTGTTAAATCCCTTAGCATTATCGCAAACTTGCCAGGTCCATAAACTTGTAACAAGTGGCAAAAGTAGTGCTGTAAATTGGCAAAGCAGTTTCTGATTTTGTTTGTTTCCATCTTGTTGGTACTTGGAACTTGGAAGGGGGACAAGCAGGCGGAGCGGGTGAAGCCAGACCGGAAGAAGTAGGCTGGAGGTGGAGTGAGAAGGGGAAGTAGAGAAAGAAAGGTTTGTTCCATGTCCTCGGATGAAGTTCCATGTTTCGATGGTCTCTGTGTAGTTTCTGATGCAGACCGTACATCCATCAAAAGCCACAATGCAAGCCAACTTTTATTTCTCTTGCCTGGTTCCACTAAGATGTGTTATTGCAAGCTATTAATTTTTTTTTAGTTGTGAGCCTCGAGAACAGGTGCCTCTCATCTCCCTGTTCCCCACCCCTCTGTTTGTTAGCCGGATCGGTGGATGTTGCTGTTGCATATTGAATAGATGGACGAATGGATTTGTTTTGCTACTGTGATTGATAGCTCGTGTTAGTACGTCTCAGATTTTTGCTGCTGTGAACTGTCAATGGTACTAAATCAGTGCCCTTTTGCTGCTTGCTGCTTGCTGCTTAGTGCTAGTTGATAATTTGGTAATGCTACCGATTCTTAGAAATTGATGGATGTACTTTTTCCAGTTTGATACAGCTACTAATTTGATGCTTGCTATTTTAGGCCGCTACTTTTTCTAGTTTGACAGTAAAAGGTTTTAGCTAATTTGAATTAACTGAAAGCAGCAGTACATCATTTTTATTGACAGTAAAATGTTCAAAGAAACAGAAATATCAGTACAATAGCTAGATTACACTATCAGTACACTACCAGTAAAATGTTCATTTAGTTCAGTAAACAAATATTGCCAAGCATGACATGGCCTTTGTGATCTCGTACTCCTGAATTTTCATGCCACTTGTGCTATTAGTAGTTTTTTGACAGTAAAAGGGATGAAGAGGTCGGTGACCTCCAAATTCCAAATTTAGTAAAAGTTTGGGTATTCGAAACTACTAGTCTGAAAAATAGTTTATGTGGTCTGAAACTTTTCCTAATGTGTTTCAGACTTTCAGTAAAAGTTGTTGAATCAAATCAGTTCTTTGATGCTATTATGGACAGATTTAAAATCCACACTAAACCTTGACATGGGAACTATTCGTTTTGATGCTACTGTGCTTTAATACAATATGCTGCTAGTGGAAGACTTTGGAATTTGGAAACCCAAATCAGTTCAGTCTGCCTAGTTCAGCTTCACATAGGTTCCTATTTTCTAGCCTACTGTAATTGTTCCGAACTTTTGATAATCTGTTTCAGACTTTCAGTTAGGAGTTAAGACTAGGAAATAGTATGAACTGCTGTTGGATTAAATCAGTACGTGGTTAACAGGCACAACATTGTGCCTGTTGGGTTTATGGACAGATGCTAGAAGGTTGTCCAAAGATAGTTGTTTGCTAGGGGTGGGGAATCATTTCATAAGTAAAAAGTCCATACTGAACCTTGATACGTAAACCAATGGTTTTGATGGTACTTTGGAACTTGAAAATCAAAATCAGTTCAGTCTGCCTAGTTCAGCTTCATATAGAAGATAATGATTCCTGTTTTTTAGTCTACTGTAATTGTTTTTTAGCCCACAACACTTTGCATTGTATGTCTCCTGTTAGGCCGCTGGTTGGTATGTCTCCTATTCTGGGTCATGGACTTTGTGCCATGCCCACATTGGTTTTCTGTTTGGCCTCAATTTGGCCTGACAAATGATGGTCTACTAGCTGGTCTACTAGCTGGCAAGATGCTTGGTATATATATGTTGTGTTCAGTTTTGGCAGGAGTTCAGAACTGTTAGGCAAAGGTCATGTCTCCGACCATCGTGTCCTTTTTTGCCTTGTCCACCCGAGAGGCCCTTGAGTTTGCTGAAATGTCGATTAACTTCCGTTCCGGCAAATTCAGGTACTCCATATGTCCTATTTTCAGCAAAGGTCATGCTGAAATTTTCCGTGAATTTTAGCATCACTTTGTTAAAAATAGGACATATGGGGTACTTGTGACTAATGCACGGGCCGGGGTATCTTAGTAGTTAATTAAGTAGGATCAAGTGCCCCGGCGTACTTGTGACTAATGCATGGCTTTTAGGGTGCCTCGGTGTCGATAAAAACCGAAATGATGAAAGCTTAGGCTTTTAGGGTGCCTCGGCGTCGAAAAACCCTCAATGATAAAAGCTTAGCTTTTAGGATGCCTCGGTGTCGACAAACCCTAAATGATGAGACCATGATCTTGTTCCTTGACAATAACCAACTTTTTGACCAAACTTTGTTCCTATTTATAGAGAAACATGGCCAACAACGATGAGGCCGGGGGTTCGGGCGGCAAGAAATTCTGGGAGCTGTCCCAGGAGATGGAGGAACAACCTCACTTGTATGAGGACGCCGCCTTCCCCACCGATCCTGAGACCACTGATGGTACCGCCGAGGATGACCCCACTGATGCCACCACTGATGGTGCCGCCGAGGATGCCACCACTGATGATGGCGGCGCACGCACAGATGGCAGCCAACCGAAGAGGCAACGAAAGGACCGGCGCCCGACCGTGCTCCGCACCCTCAAGGAGGAAGTTACTGAAGTGGACTCCAACGGGAATCCAACGGCGCCCGAACGAATAGTCAAGGGGTACTCGCTTCAGCTCGGGTGCATTCTCCGGAGCACTGTCTCGATCAACACCGAGAACCTCAGGCATCCTGACCGAGGGAGTTTGCGCAACCTCCTCTTCACAAAGCTGCACGAACGATACAAGTTCCCCGCTGAATTTGAAAACACAAGCCTCAAAGGGAATAAAGTGAACAATGCTGCCCTCACGAAGATGAGCACGGCCCTGTCTACATGGAAAAGCAATGTGAAGAGAATGATCGAGAAAGGTGAGAGTTATGAGAAGATCAAGGAGAAAACTCCTTCGATCACCGAAGATGACTACAACGACTTCAAGATCAATTGCTCGAGCACCGCAAGCTCCAAATCAAGTAAGTGGGGGAAAGAAATGCGGGAGCTGAACTTAGGGGAACACACACTCGGTCCCGGCGGTTACAGAGTGGCGGAGCCTATATGGGACAAGGAGGAGGCAGACCGTGCCGAGCAAGGCCTACCGCCCCTCTTCGATAAATACGATGACAAGCAGACCAGGAACTTTGTCAGGGCCCGATACAAGAAGGACCCGAAAACAAAGGAGCTTACCACGGATCCGAAGACCAGGGCGCTTGAGCTTGTTCTGGTAAGGAATACACCCCCGCGTAATTAGCTCCATATGGTTGCATTCTAATTAATGAAGCCAAATTACTAAATGGTTCACATTCCTTCCGCAGGTGACTGAAAGCAGTAGCGCGGGGTCGACTAAGAGCAACCCTTGGGACACCACTCTAAATAGGGTATTGAATGTAATGAAGAACAAGGATAAGCTCAGTAAGGCGACGTCAGCTGGTCGTGTGGCCGGCAAAGGCTTGTCGACAAAATGGTCGTCATACTATAACACTGGTGGGCAAAAGGAGAAAAAGACCAGCTCGGAAAGCCAGGCGCGTGAGGTTCAAGAACTCAGGGCACAGGTGGCGCGGATTCCGGAGATTGTCCAAGAGCAAGTGCAACAACAACTCGGAGCGACGATCACCGCCATTGTGCCTACCTTGATCCAGGGGATTAGTGCGTGGATTGCGGGCGGCCAACAGGGGCCGCCCCCAATTCCTAGCTTCACGGCCAGCAACTCGCAGAACGCGATGGCGGGGTCATTGGTGTCTTCGGCATAGGCGGCATTGGTGTCTCCGACGCTGGCACGGGAGCTTAATGCACCCGGGTGTACGTCGGCCGGCACCTCTGCAGCAAGCGGCCCCTCCGTCAACTGCACGCCCGCCGTTGGCGGTGCCTCGACATTAGCCGAGCTCGACACCATCATCACGTTAACTAATTAAGCCTCTCTCGGCCGAGGACTTCATCTCCTTGCCTTTGACTGGGGCATCCCTGACGCCCTACATGTTTTCGCAGGGCGCCGCCGATGTTCCGTGCACTCTCCTGCACTTCGTGAACAATGAGTTGGTCGATGTCGCCAAGGGCAAAATCGTTCAACCGGGCAACCCCTTGTTCCACGGTACCCAGATGCCACCCAACTTGTTTAGGGTTCAACTGGTTCGGGTGCTGCCAGGCTGCGACGAGTTGTTACCTCCGATTCGACCCATCGGGGCCGACGATGATGACGTGATGACCCTCAGTGCCTGCCTGAGCTGGCCCCTGCTTTTGCCGAAGAGCCAGATTCGTTTGGGGGCGGGGGACACCACCCCAAAGACAACACCGCCAGTCGTGCCGGTGCCAAGTCGGCCCCATGGCAAGACCGCCGCAACGGTGCCGGACATCCCTATGCCACTGGATCCAAACATGCATATGGCACAGGATCAAAACGACGACGACGACGATACATTTGCCAACGTCGATCAGTACTTTGCCGATCATGGGTACGGTGGCGACTTCATGGGGCCTCCTTCTCAAGAACCCAACCCAACAAAAGACGTGCGCGATCTAGCTGGTACCACGGAGAAGCCAAGTTGCAACAGGCGTCGTCTGCAGTTCAGCTCTCAGGAGACGCCTCCAGCTGCCGACTTCACCGAGCCTCAGATAGGCGAGGTGCGAAATATGATCAGCCCCAACACACTCAAGAAGGCGGTCTGTGAGCAGAACTCGGTCCCATTACAGGAGAAGAAGAAGGCACACAAAAGAAAGACTAACAAGGGTGCGGGCCAGCCGGCACTGAGTACGATCCGTGCTCAGGATGGGCCACCTTTACCTGAGCATATCTCGAGCAGGGTGCATGTGGCGGGTAGGCCAATGCTACCGAGAAATATGCTCGATGCTGCAACCGGTGCTATGCGGAGTCTGCATGACAGTGTCCTTTCTTTGGAGAAGCGGCGTCTCGGAGAGAAGGATGTGGCATACCCGGTTTTCGCGGCCAAGGTGCCAGAGGGCAAGGGCTTTGTGGATAACTCCATTGCGGGTACGATCGTCCTGCGGTTTGATGACATCCACGCTATGTTGAACCTTCATCCGCTGCACTACACCTTCGTTCGGCTATTTTCGCTGAGTATGGAGATGCGGATCATTCGCGACAAGACCCCGGACATCGTGATAGTCGACCCCTTCTACATGCGTGCCAAGATCTTGGGCAGCGCTGGGGACCGGCAAGTCGCGAGTTCTTACCTCAAAGGCGTCATTCTGGCAAACCAAGATAAGGATAACTTCCTCATGCCTTACTTTCCCGAGTAAGTCCTCCCCTCAACCGCCCCGTAACATATGAATTCTTAGATTTCGATCGTTTTTCTTCTAACATTCTGTGTTTTCTGCAGTGAAAGACGTTGCACGCTCATCCTCCTAAGCCCCAAATATTCCATGGCCACGTATTTCGACCCGGACCGTCAGTCGAACGTAGACTACACAAATGTCAAGAAGGTTCTTGATGATGTTCTCCCCGGCTACGTGAAATCTGGAGGCACCTTCACCAGGCCTATTCGTAAGTACGGCAAGCATGTATTCTCCCACAATACGACGTTCTGCTGCGTCAAGCAGCCACCTGGCGGTCAGAAGGGTGCCTACTACGCCATCCATCACATGCGGGCGATCGTACGGGACCATCATCAACTTCTGCTACCGAGTAGACTCAAAGATTGGGCCGCGAGCGTGTCAGCAATCCAGGACGCGGACATCAGACAAGAATTCTTTCGCCTCCAGTCGGAGTTTGCGGAAATCATCCATCAAGATGTCCTTCATACCGCGGGGCAGTTCTACCTCAGAAATCAACCGCCCAACAGTGACATCGACACAATCCTACAAATGCAGGCTGACAACGCCCGTTCTTTCATGACTCCCACGATAGACGGCGGCTTCATCCACGCTCCGGTCCCTTGAGTCTAATGTTGTAATTAAACTTTAATGAACTTGTAGTATGTCTCTTTGGTTTCGAGAGTCGTTCAACTTAAGATGTAATCGATGCTATTAATGTCTTGCTTTTCTCTTCCGATCGTTCTGTTGCATACTTATATATTGCTTATGTATTGTTTGTGAATTGGTACTAACGTTTCGTTTAGCTACTGCATGGCGATGCCGTGGTATGTCGTGTACAAGGGTAAGGTTCCCGGAGTCTACGACGACTGGGAGGAGTGTCGGAGACAGGTTCACCGATTCAGCGGTAACAGTTACAAAGGGTACGCCACTAGGGCCGAGGCCAAATCTAGATATGCCCGCTATCTAGCGGGAGAGGGGAGGGAGCGTTGGAGGAACCGGATGAAGACGAGTTTCATCGTGATGATGCTCATCGTGATGACCGCAGCTCTCTTCTATGTGATGGTAGTTTAGATGATCGATATCGACTTGTAATGTGAAGACAAACTCGCGGTCTCGAGACTTGTGATATAATGTTCTATCTTTATTCGGTCTTTTCAATTCGGAGACTAATATGATGACTTGTATTCGGAGACTAAAATGATGAATTGTATTCAGAGACTAATCTTCTATTGTATTCGATGAATCTGTTGTTGATGTGTGCTGTCTATATTTTGTCCAATTATACATTTTGTAACCTGTGCAAAAAACAGAAAATTAAAAATTAAAAAAAACCTAATATTCATACTAATGGCGCATCACATCATAGTGCGCCATTAGTATGCCAAAGGATACTAATGGCGCATCATTAAAGAGTGCGCCATTAGTATGCCGAAGTTACTAATGGCGTGCACCACAGGTGCGCCATTAGTATCTGGCCATTGATGGCGCATTAGTGGTGCGCCATTAGTAGCACGCCATTAGTATATTTTAGTCCTCCACCACACCACGGGGTCCTGTTCATCCAGAGCCAACGCCACCACTCACTGTTCATCCAAACCCCCCGCAACGCTCACTGTTCATCCCAGAGGCAGCATCGATCGGCTTCAGTTAGCAGCAGTAGCGAAGGAATCGCTCGATCGGGTTCAGTTAACATCCATCAATCGATCACTCGGGTTCAGTAACGCGTAGCCTGCAGTGCAATCGCTCGGGTTCAGTTAGAGCCCAACGCCTCGCTCAGGTTCAGTTAGAGCCAACGCCTCGCACACACGCGCGTATGTGTACGAGAGAAACGCGCATCGCTCAGCCCCCGACCTCCCACCGTAACCGGGAACTCCCCAAAATTTTCCTCCCCCTCGCTTCTACCACGGTTTTTTCCGTCATGGATGGCCCAAAGAATGTCATGCAGCTGCGTCTCCGGCCCGCCAAGGATAAAAAGCCCATTTTCTGTCATGAGTTTTTGTCATAGAAGTAGGAGCCCACCACATCTATGATGATACCGGGTTTTGTCACAATTATCATCATAGTAGTGTCATATGTATGACAAAAAAATTCGTTTGGCCCAAAATGTCACGGATGTGTCTTTTTTTGTAGTGACATAACACCACTAGAGGAGAGACAACATACATCTCATCAAAATATCAAACGAATACCAAATTCACATAACTACTAATAGCAAGACTTCTCCCGGGCCCATGTCCTCAAGAATAAATGTAACTACTCACAAAGCATATTCATGTTCATAATCAGAGGGGTATTAATATGCATATAGTATCTGAACATATGATCTTTCACCAAATAAACTAACTAGCATCAACTACAAGGAGTAATTAACACTACTAGCAACCCACAGGTACCAATCCCGGACTTGGAGACAAGAATTGGATAAAAGAGATGAACTAGGGTTGAGAGGAGATGGTGCTGGTGAAGATGTTGATGGAGATTGCCCTCTCCCGATGAGAGGAGCGCTGGTGATGACGATGGCGATGATTTCCCCCTCCTGGAGGGAAGTTTTCCCGGCAGAACAGCTCCGCCAAAGCCCAAGATTGGTTCCGCCAAGGTTCCGCCTCGTGGCGGCGGAGTCTCGTCCGGAAAGATGGCTTATCATTTTTCCTCATCGAAAGACTCCATATAGCAGAAGATGGCCAACGGAGGGCCACCAGGGGGCCCACAAGGTAGGGGGCGCGCCCAGGGGGTAGGGCGCGCCCCCCACCCTCGTGGGCAGGGTGTGGCCCCCTTGGTGAACTTCTTGCGCTCAGTATTTTTTATATATTCTGAAAATGACTTCCTTGAAGTTGCAGGATTTTTGGAGTTGTGCAGAATATGTCTCTAATATTTGCTCCTTTTCCAGCCCAGAATCCAATCTGCCGGCATTCTCCCCCTTTATGTAAACCTCGTAAAATAAGAGAGAATAGGCATAAGTATTGTGACATAATGTGTAATAACAGCCCATAATGCAATAAATATCGATATAAAAGCATGATGCAAAATGGACATATCAATCCGTTTTGTCCTATGGGCTATTTGATGATCGTGATTGGTTTGAGTTGCATGTTTTATTATTGGTGTTGTCCTATGGTGCTCTCCATGTCACGCAAGCGTGAGGGATCTCCGCTGTAGGGTGTTGTAATACGTTCATGGTTCGCTTATAGTGGGTTGCCTGAGTGACTGAAACACAAACCCGAGTAAGGGGTTGTTGCGTATGGGATAAAGAGGACTTGATGCTTTAATGCTATGGTTGGGTTTTACCTTAATGATCTTTAGTAGTTGCGGATGCTTGCTAGAGATCCAATCATAGGTGCATATGATCCAAGTAGAGAAAGTATGTTAGCTTATGCCTCTCCCTCATATAAAATTGCAATAATAATTACCAGTCTAGTTATCGATTGCCTAGGGACAAATAACTTTCTCGTGACACAAAGCTCTTTACTAAAACTAACTTAGTTGTGTCTTTATCTAAACAGCCCCTACTTTTTATTTACGTGCTCTTTATTATCGTGCAAACCTATCCAAAAACACCTACAAAGTACTTCTAGTTTCATACTTGTTCTAGGTAAAGCGAACGTCAATTGTGCGTAGAGTTGTATCGATGGTCGATAGAACTTGAGGGAATATTTGTTCTACCTTTAGCTCCACGTTGGGTTCAACACTCTTACTTATCGAAAACTGTTGCGATCCCCTATACTTGTGGGTTATCCAGACCTTTTTCTGGCGCCGTTGCCGGGGAGCAATAGCGTAGAATATTCTCGTGTGTGCTTTTTTGCTTTATCACTAAGTATTTTTTATTTGTTGTTCTTAGTTGTTCTTTATCTTTAGTTATGGATATGGAACACGAAATACCAAAAAAATAGGTGTACTTGCTGCTCATGGAGATGAGGAACCTCCTAAAACCCTCGATGCTCGTTATGTGACAGATATTATGTACTACTTTGATAATCCAAAGAAAACCTCATTCAATTTGGTAATGGGAGACACGTTGGATCAACATGAATACTTTAGGGATTATCGCTTGACTCAAAAAGGGAAACTATTATGGGATCAAATTTATATGTTGTATTGGTATGCTAGGAAACTATGCTTGAGATATGATTAACTTGTTTCTCTAGGATGAAGGATCCACACCTTCCCTTTTCATGCAAATTTAATGATAATGAAACCTTGGCTTCTTATGCTAGAGGTATATATGACTACTATGATGTGGAACAAATAGAAGAATTTGTTGCTTTTATGGGTGCTTATGAAATTGAATCTATGTTCAAAGAATATGAAAACTTTTATGATGTTGTCTACAGACCTGAAAATTTAGCTATCCTTAAATATTGTTATGAGAATTATGAATACAATTCCGATATTGATGCGTTTATTGAGAAAGTCTCTGCTGCCCCAGAAGAGACTAATATTTTGCAGGAATCTATGGAAGAAGAAATTGATGAAACTGTGAGCTCATTGGATGAAATAGGTGAGGAGGAGAGCGAAGAACAAAAGGAGGAAGAGCTGATTGATCACCCGTTCCCACCTTCTAATGAGAGTAACTCTTTAACTCATACATTGTTTAATTTCCCTTTGTGCTTACCGAAGGATGAATGCTATGATCCCATTGATTCTTTTGAAATATCCCTTTTTGATGATGCTTGCTATGTTTGTGGCCAAGATGCCAATATGAATTATGCTTATGGAGATGAACTTGCTATAGTTCCTTATGTTAAACATGAAATTGTGGCTTTTGCACCCACACATGATAGTCCTATTATCTTTTTGAATTCTCCAAACTACACTATATCAGAGAAGTTTGTGCTTATTAAGGATTATATTGATGGGTTGCCTTTTACTACTACAAATGATGATTTTGATAGATATAATATGCATGTGCTTTCTGCTCCCACTTGCAATTATTATGAGAGAGGAACTATATCTCCACCTCTCTATGTTTTCCTCATGATAAAATTGCAAGAAATTGTTTATACTATGCATTGGCCTTTACTTTGTGTGCATGAATTGTTCTTTTATGACATGCCGATGCATAGGAAGAGAGTTAGACTTTGTTGTTGCATGATATATGTTTCTTTGTGCTCACTACTAAATCACAAATCATTGTTAATTAAAATTGGCTTTGATATACCTTGGGATCCGGGTGGATTCACTACTTGAGCACTTTATGCCTAGCTTAATGGCTTTAAAGAAAGCGCTGCTAGGGAGACAACCCAGAAGTTTTAGAGTCATTTATTTCTGTTGAGTGCTTTTATATATTTTAAAAAACAACAAAAATAAAGAGGGGAACCTAAATCTTTTTCGAAAAGGAAAGTGAAAGTGAGAGAGACAAACATTGTTGAAGTGGGAGCTAGCCTTGAACTTTGTTCATGCTCACAGAAACTTTGTGAATCTTGATTATAGAAACTTTTCAACAAAAATAATTATCCCCTTGTACAATTCCATTTTATTATAAAAATAATGTGCCAAGGTTTGCCTTTAGGATGTTTACAATGCTTGTTGGTTTGTACGGTGCAGGACAGAAACTTTGGATGTAGTGCACGATTTTACATTTTTTACTGGAACGTCAACTGGTTCTGATTCTTTTTGCACTGTCTTTCTATACAAATTATTAATTTTTCCTAATTTTGGTAGAATTTTTCAAGTATCAGAAGTATGGTGAATGTTCAGATTATTACAGACTTTTCTGTTTTAGACAGATTCTGTTTTTGATGCATAGTTTGCTTGTTTTGATAAAACTATCAATTCCTATCAGTGGATTAAGCCATGAAAAAGTTATATTATAGTGGACATAATGCAAAAACAAAATATGAATTGGTTTGCAACAGTACTTAAAGTAGTGATTTGCTTTATTATACTAACGGATCTTACCGAGTTTTCTGTTGAAGTTTTGTGTGGATGAAGTGTTCGATGATCGAGAAGGTCTCGATGTGAGAAGAAGGAAGAGAGGCAAGAGCTCAAGCTTGGGGATGCCCGAGGCACCCCAAGTAAATATTCAAGGAGACTCAAATGTCTAAGCTTGGGGATGCCCCGAAAGGCATCCCCTCTTTCTTCAACAAGTATCGGTATGTTTTCGGATTCGTTTCGTTAATGCGATATGTGCAATCTTGGAGCGTCTTTTGCATTTAGTTTTCATTTTTCTTTTATGCACCATGCTGGTATGATATAGTCCTTGGTTGATTTATAGAATGCTCTGTGCACTTCACTTATATCTTTTGAGTATGGCTTTATAGAATGCATCATGTGCTTCACTTATATCATTTGAAGCTTGGATTGCCTGTTTCACTTTACATAGAAAACCGCCATTTGTAGAATCCTCTTTTGCTTCACTTATATTTGTTAGAGTGTGGGCATATCTTTTGTAGAAAGAATTAAACCCTCTTGCTTCACTTATATCTATTTAGAGAGATGACAGGAATTGGTCATTCACATGGTGTAACACCCACGATGCGGCTATATCTCCCACGTGTCGGGGCACGACTTAGAGGCATAGCCGCATGGTAGGTTTTTCGCAAGAGGGGTAATCTTCACACAATCCCATGTACTGAATAAGAATGGGATAAAGAGTTACGCCACTTCACACGAATACAAGTTAAACATACATCATCCAGAATACAATCAAGGTTCGACTACGGAACCAAAATAAAAGAAGACAACCCCAAACGCTAGAACCCCGATCGTCCCAACTAGGATCCACTACTGATCAACATGAAACGAAACAACACAACGAACACGATCTTCATCGAGCTCCCACTTGAGCTCGGTTGTGTCATCTGCACTTGTATCATCGGCACATGCAACTGTTTGGAAGTATCTGTGAGCCACGAGGACTCAGCAATCTCACACCTGCGAGATCAAGACTATTTAAGCTTATGGGTAGGAAAGGGTAGTAAGGTGGAGCTGCAGCAAGCACTAGCATATATGGTGTCTAACATACGCAAATAAGAGCGAGGAGAGAAGCAATGCAACGGTCGTGAACTAGAAATGATCAAGAAGTGATCCTGAATCTACTTACGTTCGCGCATAACACAAGAACCGTGTTCACTTCCTGGACTCCGCCGGAAAGACACCATCACGGCTACACACGAGGTTGATGCATTTTAATTAAGTTAAGTGTCAAGTTCTCTACAAAGGATATTAACAAATTCCCATCTGCCCATAATCGCGAGCACGACTCTCGAAAGTTCAAACCATGCAAGAGTATCCCAACTTAGCCCATCACAAGCTCTCATGGTCAACGAAGGATATTCCTTCTCCCAGGAAGACCCGATCAGTCTCGGAATCCCAGTTACAACACATTTCAACAATGCTAAAACAAGACCAGCAAGACCGCCCGATGCACCGACATCCTGATAGGAGCTGCACATATCTCGTTCTTAGAGAAACACCGGATGAACACTACATACAACTAAATCCATCCCTCAAGTTACCCCGAGGTGGCGCCACAAGTGGATCTGGTTCGGACCAACACTTAGAGAAGCACTGGCCTCGGGGGGGTTAAAATAAAGATGACCCTCGGGTTGGCCGATCCGAGGAAAGGGTAGGTGGTGGTGAGGCAAATGGTAAAACCAAGGTTGGGCCTTGCTGGAGGATTTTTATTCAAAGCGAACTGTCAAGGGGTCCCCATAACACCCAACCGTGTAAGGAACGCAAAATCAA
Organism: Triticum dicoccoides; assembly: GCF_002162155.2. Lineage (NCBI taxonomy): Eukaryota > Viridiplantae > Streptophyta > Magnoliopsida > Poales > Poaceae > Triticum > Triticum dicoccoides. Next base: position 75,624,521 of record NC_041380.1, on the reverse strand, counting down.
GGAACATAACACCGGTATGACGGAAACTAGGGCGGCAAGAGTGGAACAAAACACCAGGCATAAGGCCGAGCCTTCCACCCTTTACCAAGTATATAGATGCATTAATTAAATAAGAGATATTGTGATAACCCAAGATATCCATGTTCCAACATGGAACAAACTTCAGCTTCACCTGCAACTAACAACACTATAAGAGGGGCTGAGCAAAAGCGGTAACATAGCCAAACAACGGTTTGCTAGGAAAGGTGGGTTAGAGGCTTGACATGGCAATATGGGAGGCATGATAAACAAGTGGTAGGTAGCGCGACATAGAGATAGAACGAACAACTAGCAAGCAAATATAGAAGTGATTCCGAGGGTATGGTCATCTTGCCTGAGATCCCGCAAGGAAGAAGAACAAGTCCATGAAGAAGACAAACGGACGAAGTCAAACGAATCCTCACAAATGCAACGTTATCGGAACCAACCCAAAGAAGCAACACCGGAAAGAAGCAAACAACATAGTAAAAAACCATCACATAAACATGGCATGATGCACAACCAAGTATGATGCATGTCCGGTTTAATGAAGCATGGCATCACAAAGTGCACAAACAATACTACAAATTAAGTGGAGCTCAATATGCAATGAGTTGCACATTGACGAAACACCACACGGCTTATTTAGTTCTCTCTCGTTTAGGTACCCAACAATATTAAATGTTGTTAAACATGGCAAGATGTGAAGCATACATAAACTAACTACCTAGTCAAGTTTAAATGAGGCCGGAAACAACAAACAACAATTTCGGAAAATCCTCACGTGCATATTTTTAGGTTTGGTACTTTTCTGTCCTAAGGCATATTTTAGAGTTGTTAAACATGCAAAGTAAGTACATCATGTTAAACTAGGGATTATTCTACCCCATTTACATATAAAGTTTATTTAAAACCGAGCTACGGTTAATTAGTTATGAATTAAATCATTTTAGCATGGCAATATAACAAAACAAAGCAAACAACAAGTTTAAACATTTTTAACATGCATGAAAATGGCATATTATTAATCTACACAAAATTCTAAGCATTTTACATATATAATTTGTTTTAATATGATGCACCGTTTGTGAGTTATAAAATGCATAATGCTTGGGGGGGTTTCTGCAAAACAATGTTCTTTGGATAATTACACAAAATCGCAGAACCCAAAAAAAACTATACGGGCCGAAACAGAGTCTAGCCCAACATGCACATGAGGGGCTTGGGGGGGGGGTTCCTCACCATGGGCTTGGCCCAGGTTGGTGGAGCAGAGGCAGGCCGGCAGATCTGGTTGTTGGGCCGGCCTACGCGCTGGAGCTTGGCCTCACTGGAGAGGTCAACGCACTGCATGGCGTTCGTCGTCTCGCAGCAGAGGGAAGGCCAATGCAGCAGGAGCTCGCCTGAGTTGGACGGATGGCGGCCGAAGCGGGCAGAGGCCAGAGGACAACGGGGATGGGTGGATCCAGACGGTGGCTCACCGGATCTGGCACGGGGACGGCTGGAATGAGCACCGGCGACGACAAGGACTGGAAAACTCCGGGCGGCGGTAGTCCCTGGCGGTGGGATTCCTGCGGTAGAGAAAGCGATCGTGAGGGAGAGGGAGTAGCACAGGGAAGGGAGGAGGAGAGGCAGGGGGCAGCGTGACCTGACCGGAGTTGGTCGCCGACAGCGAGGCTCCAGTGGCCAGCGAATGCAGGACGGCGAGGAAGGGCGGTGAAGGGGCAAAGAGGCGGCGACACGGGAAGCTCGGGCACGCTGTTCTCGCGGCTTGGGGTGCGGTCGGGCCCAGATCCGGCCCGGGGCGGGCCGGCTGTGGGCTTCCGTGGGCCACGGCGGCGCTGGGGAAGGCGGCGCGCGACGTGGCTTCTCTGGATTGGCCACGGGAGGCGGGTGGCGACGGCTCGGCCAACGGCGGCGCGCCATGTGGCGATATGGTGGTGGCTGGTGCCGGAAAACGAGGTGGATGCGGCGGCTGATGATAAGGGGCGCGGAATTTTAGGAGGAGGGGTAGGTAGCTGCCCAAAATGGAAGGGGAGGCTCTTTAAATAGGAAGGGGTTAGGGTTTAGGTGGGTTAGAAGGGTTTTAGAGCCCTCCGATCTTGATCGGACGGTTCCAGATGCGAGGATGGAGTAGGTGGGCTGCAGGTGAGTGGAAGTGGGATGTGGAGAGCGGGTTGGGCTGAGAGAAAAGAAGAGAGAGAGAGACCCGTCGACTGTTTCCGGAGACCGAAAACGTCCGACGATAGATCGGCTATACTACCGCTATAGTTATCCGTTGGGGCACCAAACGAACTCCAAATACGATGAAACTTGGCAGGAGGCCTATCTACACTAAAATAACACCGCATGCATACTTTCAACCCATTCCGAGAACATTTTCCGTCCACTTATAAAATAATATTTCGGACATGCCGCAGGCGCATGCAAGTGTGTCTGGGCTCAGAACAGACAACAGACGGAACTAGGGGAACCCAGACGGATGCAAGTTTCAAAAACATGCAGATGATATGCGGATGATGACATGGCAAGATGCAACACGCAAGCGAATGACATGGCAACATCGGTGAATAACTGGCAGACACCTGGCGCGTCGGTCTCGGGGCGTCACAACACTCCACCACTACAAGTGGATCTCATCCCGAGATCTAGGATGGCACCAGAGGGAAAACGGAAGAGGAAGAGAAGAGGTAAAACTAAGTTGTTTCTTGGACAAACGAATGAAACCACAAACCTTGAGAGGTAAAACGTTTTGAGAAAAGAATATAACGAAGATGAACGAGATAGCGAACATTCCGTTAGAAAAGAGGAACAAGGAACATTACGATAAAGTTGTAGGTTGAAAAACAAAAGAAAAGGGGTGCAGTGGATAAGATGTACATGCAAGCACTCCGGTAGAAATGAGATTTACAAGGAATGATAAAGATCAATTACGACAACACTCCGGTTGGAAATAGAAGGTAAAGAATATGAACTTGGTAAAAATGAAAGCACTTGGATGAGAGTCCGGTTAGAAGAGGAATGATAGCCACAACACTCCGGTTAAAACAAGATAGAGAAGGAAAAGAATGATATAATTTGGACAGCACTCCGACTGTAAATGGAAGGAATTCAACATGAACTTGGAAAGATTGGATGATACTTGATGAAATCAACAACACACTGCCTCTAGAACTATTGAAAAAATGGCACAATGGGTAAGAAAGATTTCAGACAGCACTCCGGTTGAGAAGGGAGGTAAAACTTGACAGAATGGGAGGAACTTGAAAAGAGGGAGCGACACTCCAATTGAATGGATAAGCAAAGGAAACAACATGATCTTGATAAAACAAAATGATGGGTTGAAGAGAGCAACTTCACAAAGCCTCCGGAAGAAAAAATAGAAGATAGATCATTGGAATAACAGAATGGAGAAGAAAATGCCAGCTTCTGCCACAATTGAGCTGGGAAAGCACCCTTCGAAGAAGGTTAAAACGGAGTTGTTGGAAAACCAACAATAAAACAAAAACACTTGTAGTGGGCTTATGGAAAACATCTCAAAACTGAGGTGAAATTCTGCCACTAACGGAATCAATTGCTTGCTTGAGAGCAACGAAGAGATGAAAGTCTCTTCACCGAGATAGGAAGGAGAAGATTGGATCATTGATAAGCACCACAATCACAACTGTCCTTAAGATAGACTTTAGGTGAAATATAACTCAAGATAACTCCAACGAGGAGATTGATGGATTGAGAAGAGCTCATGCTCGAAGAAATAGATGGGTTTAACTACCTCATTCTTGACAACTGTTGAATCAAGAGACACGAAAGAAATTGTCAAGAATGAAATAACACCACCTCAAAAGATAAGGTAGAAAGAATTGCACTTCGGAATGCAAGAAGAAGAATGCTTGAACTCCTCAAAACAAGACATGTGTTGAACACCATGTTTATTTGAGAGTATAGCTTGGCGGATCTTAACTTCGAGAGAAATCTTGAGGGAAAATGAAGAATGAAAGGAATCCTTCACGAACCACCATGTTGATCCTCCATGAAGAACTCCGGTAATAAAAGAATTATCAAAAGAAGTGAAGGATGAAAAGAATAAGATTGAAGCCTTGCAATTATTGGAAGGAGCTTTGCGACGAGATAAGGCAGAAAAGTTGGAACGCCGGAAAGAAAAGATGAAGCAACTCGAACCGAGAAATGTGACATGAAGAACAACTCTGGAGAGAAGAAACTAGATCACTTGATTGAAACAATAATAAGAATTACGTTATGTGTATCCTTCACCAATTTAAATTGATGACAAGCAACGGATTTTGCATAGTACTTATTCTCGTAGAAAGGTTTAAGAAGATATAGCGTAAATTCAATGGACCACCGGTAGGATTTGGAAACAACGAATGAATTGATATGATAACAAAGGAAGAAGAATCTTTGAAAAAACCACCGTAAGAATTGGAAATGAACAGAGTAAAGGGATGAATCACCGGTAAGAATTAGAGAACGAATGAAGATACTTGAGGGAATTTGATACAAGAGAATGAAGAGATCACGAGCTGATTATAGAATATTTGAATGATGCGCCTAAAGAATTCAAGAACTAGAGCTGAAAGCTGGAATGAATAATTCTGAGATGATAGGCTCCGAAGAATCAAACTGAAAAGACTCCTGAATTGCTCCGTATGGGAGAAAAGAATTGTCACACTCGAAAACAATTATGAGAGGATGGCAACAATTTAGAACCACACATCTTTGGAAGAACGGGTAAGATTGTAGCGAAACTCTTCTTCGGTCTTCAAAAGCAGAGAATGACGATGGGAAACACCACCATGAATTGTTGATGCACTTCGGAATGAAAATTAGAAAGGATGAACCAACGACGAAAAGAATTTGAAAGATCTTGGTGAAAGACATTTGACTGATGATAACTCATTCTTACGTCAAATTTTGAAATGAATTTGAGAATAACTCCAGAAAAATTAAAAGAGTGAGGTAAGATCCTAGGGAAAGACCTGTGGGTTAGGGCTCACTCAAAAGATACACCGTCGAACAATTTAAATGAGAGAATGGGTCGGTTGAATTAAATGGCTTGAATGATATAACATTCTCGAAAGAGCTTGAACGAATACAGAGTGGAAACACGAATCTTCGAGATATCTACAGCACTCTAGAACAAATGAATGGCGAGAAGCGGATCATTAAGAGGTGCACCGGCATGAGAAAGCATTTGAAACGAGGAAAATATATGGTCGACAAAACTTGAATTGAATCCACCGGAGAAGAAAAGAGAACGGAGAATAATACACTTGAAGCTCCGTGAGTATCTTGTTGAGAATCGCCAGATAAGAACATTGAAAGAAAGGAATGAAGAGACTTCACATCCATAAAAGGATACTTGAATAAGAAATCTGAGTCCTCGAAGAAAAAGGGTGGGAGGGCGGGAAAACAAAGGCATCCTGGGGACGGATGAAACGAACAACATTGGGAAAAACCGAGAGGTGATCTTGCGGATGTTGAAATGATCGGTTCCACTTGAAGAGAAACATGTCGGTTGAAAAGGATTGACATGACAATCTCGATTATCATGAAGGATTGGTATTCACATAGGAGTATGAGAACACCGCTTAGGAAAGGTATGGAATCAACACTTGACATTGAAGCAACTCGAATACCACAAACCAAAACAAAACAAAGGATTGGCTTGTAGAATAAGCCAGAAACAAACATAAGATAGATCCCATATCGTATCATGTGTCTGTTGGAAAGATTATTCTAGGAGCTACTTGAATTCCCACTTATAAACTCCCGAAACTTTCTGGTTATGCAAAAAGGTGTTGGGGATACAGGGGAAGCATAATATCTCACCCAAAACTAACAAATCCTACATCCAGTTGTATCCATCCTTCAACACATAACCAAGAAACCTTCAAAAATCATTTACCTCAACCTTCGAAAAGCATCCGTTATACGAGTTATGGAAATACTCCCGAACTCCTGCCCCAGTACTGGGTGGCATCGAGGATATCTCACCAACAACTTCATAAAAGATATTTTTGATGTCGGTGAAACTCAGGTATTCCAGAACTACAATGATAAAATTGTGACGACAACACCTCGGAGCTCAACTCCCAGGGACACTGCCACAACCCCTAAATGTCAGGAGGCACCAAGAACAATGTTCTCGTCACAAAATCATCGGAACGATTCCCAGATACCCGCGTGATCCTAAATAATTTTCGTGAAATTTGAGGAGAGAAGAGTCAAAACTTCTACGTCGGCAGGCCTCACGAGAGCAACGAAGGGACTGAGAAGTAAAAAGAATCCTACTCTCCGATATAATCTTCTAGACTCAAAACATTTTCTTCTAGACTCAACAACGTCCAAACATTTTCTAAGACTCAGCAACAGCGATTCGATCAAGCAGGGGGCTCCTAAGTCGGAGAAGGCTCTGATTACCAACTTGTAACACCCACGATACGGCAATATCTCCCACGTGTCGGGGCACGACTTAGAGGCATAGCCGCATGGTAGGTTTGTAGTAAGAGGGGTAATCTTCACACAATCCCATGTACTGAATAAGAATGTGATAAAGAGTTGCCTTACAATCGCCACTTCACACAAATACAAGTTAAACATACATCATCCAGAATACAATCAAGGTCTGACTACGGAACCAAAATAAAAGAAGACAACCCCAAATGCTAGATCCCTGATTGTTCCAACTTGGCTCCATTACTGATCAACATGAAATGAAACAACACAATGAACACGATCTTCATCGAGCTCCCACTTGAGCTCGGCTATGTCATCTGCACTTGTATCATCGGCACCTGCAACTGTTTGGAAGTATCTGTGAGCCACGAGGACTCAGCAATCTCACACCCGCGAGATCAAGACTATTTAAGCTTATGGGTAGGAAAGGGTAGTGAGGTGGAGCTGCGGCAAGCACTAGCATATATGGTGGCTAACATACGCAAATAAGAGCGAGGAGAGAAGCAATGCAACGACCGTGAACAAGAAATGATCAAGAAGTGATCCTGAATCTACTTACATTCAAGCATAACACAAGAACCGTGTTCACTTCCCAGACTCCACCGAAAAGAGACCATCACGGCTACACACGAGGTTGAGGCATTTTAATTAAGTTAAGTGTCAAGTTCTCTACATCCGGATATTAACAAATTCCCATCTGACCATAACCGTGAGCATGGCTCTCGAAAGTTCAAACCCTGCAGGGGTGTCCCAACTTAGCCCATCACAAGCTCTCACGGTCAACGAAGGATATTCCTTCTTCCGGGAAGACACGATCAGTCTCGGAATCCCGGTTACAAGACATTTCGACAATGCTAAAACAAGACTAGCAAGACCGCCTGATGCACCAACATCCTGATAGGAGTTGCACATATCTCGTTCTCAGGGCAACACCGGATGAACACTACGTACAACTAAAACCAGCCCTCAAGTTTCCCCGAGGCGGCGCCGGAAGTGGATCTGGTTCAGACCAACACTTAGAGAAGCACTGGCCCGGGGGGTTAAAATAAAGATGACCCTCGGATTGGCCGACCCGAGGGAAGGGTAGGTGGTGGTGAGGCAAATGGTAAAACCAAGGTTGGGCCTTGGTGGAGGATTTTTATTCAAAGCGAACTATCAAGGGGTCCCCATAACACCCAACCGTGTAAGGAACGCAAAATCAAGGAACATAACACCGGTATGACGGAAACTAGGGCGGCAAGAGTGGAACAAAACACCAGGCATAATTAAATAAGAGATATTGTGATAACCCAACATATCCATGTTCCAACATGGAATAAACTTCGGCTTCACCTGCAACTAACAACGCTATAAGAGGTGCTGAGCAAAAGCGGTAACATAGCCAAATAATGGTTTGCTAGGAAAGGTGGGTTAGAGGCTTGACATGGCCATATGGGAGGCATGATAAACAAGTGGTAGGTAGCATGACATAGCGATAGAACGAACAACTAGCAAGCAAAGATAGAAGTGATTCCGAGGGTATGGTCATCTTGCCTGAGATCCCGAAAGGATAAAGAACGAGTCCATGAATAAGACAAACGGATGAAGTCGAACGAATCCTCACAAATGCAACGTTATCGGAACCAACCCGAAGAACCAACACCGAAAAGAAGCAAACAACATAGTAAACAACCATCGCATAAACATGGCCTGATGCACCACCAAGTATGATGCATGTCCGGTTTAATGAAGCATGGCATGGCAAAGTCCACAAACAATACTACAAATTAAGTGGAGCTCAATATGCAACGAGTTGCATATTGACGAAACACCACACGGCTTATTTAGTTCTCTCTAGTTTAGATACCCAACAATATTAAATGTTGTTAAACATGGCAAGAGGTGAAGCATACATAAACTAACTACCTAGTCAAGTCTAAATGAGGCCGGAAACAACAAACAACAATTCCAGAAAATCATCATGTGCATAATTTTAGGTTTGGTACTGTTCTGTCCTAAGGCATATTTTAGAGTTGTTAAACATGCAAAGTAAGTACATCATGTTCAACTAGGCATTATTCTACCCCATTTACATATAAAGTTTATTTAAAACCGAGCTACGGTTAATTAGTTATGAATTAAATCATTTTAGCATGGCAATATAACAAAACAAAGCAAACAACAAGTTTAAACATTTTTAACATGCATGAAAGTGGCATATTATTAATCTACACAAAATTCTAAGCATTTTACATATATAATTTGTTTTAATATGATGCATCGTTTGTGAGTTATAAAATGCATAATGCTTGGGGAGGGGGGGGGGTTTCTGCAAAACAACATTCTCTGGATAATTAGACAAAATCGCAGAACCCAAAAAAACTTTACGGGCCTAAACAGAGTCTAGCCCAACATGCACAGGAGGGGCTTGGGGGGGTTCCTCACCATGGGCTTGGCCCAGGTTGGTGGAGCAGAGGCAGGCTGGCAGATCTGGTTGCTGGGCCGGCCTACGCGCTAGAGCTGGGCCTCGCTGGAGAGGTCAACGCACTGCGTGGCATTCGTCGTCTCGAAGCAGAGGCAATGCTGATGCAGCAGGAGCTCGCCGGAGTTGGACGGACGGCGGCCGGAGCGGGCAGAGGCCAGAGGACGACGGGGATGGGTGGATCCAGACGGCGGCTCACCGGATCTGGCACAGGGACGGCTGGAACAAGCACCGACGACGACGAGGACTGGAAAACTCCGGGCAGCGGCAGTCCATGGCGGTGGGATTCCTGCGGGAGGGAAAGCGATCGTGAGGGAGATGGAGTAGCACAGGGAAGGGAGGAGGAGAGGCAGGGCGGCGCGACCTGACCGGAGTTGGTCACCGGCAGCGAGGCTCCGGTGGTCGGCGAATGCAGGATGGCGAGGACGGGCGGTGAACGGGCAGAGAGGCGGCGAGGCAGGGAGCTCAGGCACACTGCTCTTGTGGCTCGGGGCATGGTCGGGCCCAGATCCAGCCCGGGGCGGGCCAGCTGCGGGCTTCCACGGGCCACGGCGGTGCTGGGGAAGGCGGGGCACGACGTGGCTTCTTCGGATTGGCCGCGGGAGGCGGCTGGCGACGGCTCGGCCAACGGCGGCACGCCTTTTGGCGATATGGTGGTGGCTGGCGCCGGAAAACGAGGTCAAGGCGGTGGCTGATGATAAGGGGCATGGAATTTTAGGAGGAGGGGTAGGTAGCTGCCCAAAATGGAAGGGAAGGCTCTTTAAATAGGAAGGGGTTAGGGTTTAGGTGGGTTAGAAGGGTTTCGGAGCCCTCCGATCGCGATCGGATGGTTCCGGACACGAGGATGGAGTAGGTGGGATGCAGGTGAGTGGAAGTGGGCTATGGAGAGCGGGTTGGGCTGAGAGATGAGAAGAGAGAGAGAGAGACCCGACGACTGTTTCCGGAGACCAAAAACGTCCGACGATAGACCGGCTATACTGCCGCTATAGTTATCCGCTGGGGCACCAAACGAACTCCGAATGCGATGAAACTTGGCAGGCGGCCTATCTACACTAAAACAACACCACATGGCAACTTTCAATCCATTCCGAGAACATTTTCCGGCCACTTATAAAATAATATTTCGGACATGCCGCAAGCGCGTGCAAGTGTGTCTAGGCTCAGAACGGACAACGGATGGAACTGGGGGAACCCAGACGAATGCAAGTTTCGAAAACATGCAGATGCAATGCGAATGATGACATGGCAAGATGCAACACGCAAGCGAATGACATGGCAATGTTGGCGAATAACTGGAAGACACCTGGCACGTCGGTCTCGGGGCGTCACACATGGTTAGTCATAAAATCCTACATAAAACTTGTAGATCACTGAATATGATATGTTTGATTCCTTGCTATAGTTTTGCGATATAAAGATGGTGATATTAGAGTCATGCTAGTGGGTAGTTTTGGATTGTATAAATACTTGTGTTGAAGTTTGTGATTCCCGTAGCATGCACGTATGGTGAACCATTATGTAACAAAGTCGGAGGATGAGGTATTTATTGATTGTCTTCCATATGAGTGGCGGTCGGGGACAAGCGATAGTTTTTTCCTACCAATCTATCCCCCAAGGGGCATGCATAGTATTACTTTTCTTCGAGGGCTAATAAACTTTTGCAATAAGTATGTGAGTTCTTTATGACTAATGTTGAGTCCATGGATTATACGCACTCTCACCCTTCCATCATTGCTAACCTCTTCGGTACCGTGCATTGCCCTTTCTCACCTCAAGAATTGGTGCAAACTTCACCGGTGCATCCAAACCCCATGATATGATACACTCTATCACACATAAGCCTCCTTATATCTTCCTCAAAATAGCCACCATACCTACCTATTATGGCATTTCCATAGCCATTCCGAGATATACTGCCATGCAACTTCCATAATCATCATATACATGACTTCAGCATTCATTGTCATATTGCTTTGCATGATCGTAAGATAGCTAGCATGATGTTTTCATGGCTTGTCTATTTTTTATGTCATTGCTACGCTAGATCATTGCACATCCCGGTACACCGCTGGAGGCATTCATATAGAGTCATATCTTTGTTCCAGTATCGAGTTGTAAGTAAATAAAAGTGTGATGATCATCATTATTAGAGCATTGCCCGCCACAAAAAGAGAGGCGAAAGAAGCCTAAATAAAAAAGGGGCCAAAGAAGCCCGCAAAAAAAGAGAAAAGGGGGCAATGTTACTATCCTTTTACCACACTTGTGCTTCAAAGTAGCACCATGTTCTTCATATAGAGAGTCTCTTGAGTTATCACTTTCATATACTAGTGGGAATTTTCATTATAGAACTTGGCTTGTATATTCCGACGATGGGCTTCCTCAAATGCCCGAGGTCTTCATGAGCAAGAAAGTTGGATGCACACCCACTTATTTTCAGTTTGAGCTTTCATACACTTATAGCTCTAGTGCATCCGTTGCATGGCAAACCCTACTCCTCACATTGACATCAATTGATGGGCATCTCCATAGCCCATTGATTAGCCGCGTCGATGTGAGACTTTCTCCCTTTTTGTCCTCTCCACACAACCTCCACCATCATATTCTATTCCACCTATAGTTCTATGTCCATGGCTCACGCTCATGTATTGCGTGAGGGTTGAAAATGCTGAAGTGCGTTAAAAAGTATGAACCAATTGCTCGGCTTGTCATCGGGGTTGTGCATGATGTGAATATTTGTGTGGTGAAGATGGAGCATAGCCAGACTATATGATTTTGTAGGGATAACTTTCTTTGGCCTTGTTATTTTGAAAAGACATGATTGCTTTATTAGTAGGCTTGAAGTATTATTGTTTTCATGTCAAATGATAGACTATTTCTTTGAATCACTCGTGCCTTAATATTCATGCCATGATTAGATACACGATCAAGATTATGCTAGGTAGCATTCCACATCAAAAATTATCTTTTTATCATTTACCTATTCGAGGACGAGCAGGAATTAAGCTTGGGGATGCTGATACGTCTCCGTCGTATCCATAATTTTTGATTGTTCCATGCCAATATTCTACAACTTTCATATACTTTTGGCAACTTTTTATACTATTTTTGGGACTAACATATTGATCCAGTGCCCAGTGCCAATTCCTGTTTGTTGCATGTTTTTTTGTTTCGCAGAATATCCATATCAAACGGAGTCCAAATGGGATAAAAACTAAAGGAGATTATTTTTTGGAATATATATGATTTTTGGGAAGAAAAATCCACGTGAGACGGTGCCCGAGGAAGGCACGAGGCAGGGGGGCGCGCCCTTGACCCTCGTGGCCAGCCCGCAAGGCGGTTGATGCCCTTCTTTCTCCGCAAGAAAGCTAATATCTGGATAGAGATCTTGTTAAAATTTCAGCGCAATCGGAGTTACGGATCTCCGGGAATATAAGAAACGGTGAAAAGGCAGAATCTGAAAACGCAGAAACAGAGAGAGACAGAGAGACATATTGAATCTCGGTGGGGCTCTCACCCCTCCCATGCCATGGAGGCCAAGGATCAGAGGGGAAACCCTTCTCCCATCTAGGGAGGAGGTCAAGGAAGAAGAAGACGAAGGGCCCCCCTCTCCCCTTCTCTTCCGGTGGTGCCGGAATGCTGCCGTGGCCATCATCATCACCGCAATCTTCACCAACAACTTCACCGCCATCATCACCAACTCTTCCCCCCTCTATGCAGCGTTGTGAACTCTCTCTTACCCGATGTAATCTCTACTTAAACATGGTGCTCAATGCTATATATCATTTCCCAATGATGTATGGCTATCCTATGATGTTTGAGTAGATCCGTTTTGTCCTATGGGCTATTTGATGATCGTGATTGGTTTGAGTTGCATGTTTTATTATTGGTGATGTCCTATGGTGATCTCCGTGTCGCGCAAGCGTGACGGATCCCCGCTGTAGGGTGTTGCAATACGTTCATGATTCGCTTATAGTGGGTTGCGTGAGTGACTGAAACACAAACCCGAGTAAGGGGTTGTTGCAGATGGGATAAAGAGGACTTGATGCTTTAATGCTATGGTTGGGTTTTACCTTAATGATCTTTAGTAGTTGCGGATGCTTGCTAGAGTTCCAATCATAAGTGCATATGATCCAAGTAGAGAAAGTATGTTAGCTTATTCCTCTCCCTCATATAAAATTGCAATAATGATTACCGGTCTAGTTATCAATTGCCTAGGGACAAATAACTTTCTCGTGACAAAAAGCTCTTTACTAAAACTAACTTAGTTGTGTCTTTATCTAAACAGCCCCTACTTTTTATTTACATGCTCTTTATTATCTTGCAAACCTATCCAAAAACACCTACAAAGTACTTCTAGTTTCATACTTGTTCTAGGTAAAGCGAACATCAAGCATGCGTAGAGTTGTATCGGTGGTCGATAGAACTTGAGGGAATATTTTTTTCTACCTCTAGCTCCTCGTTGGGTTCGACACTCTTACTTATCGAAAACTGTTGCGATCCCCTATACTTGTGGGTTATCATAAACTAAAAAGCAAAGACTCAAATCATACAAGACGCTCCAAGCAAACCACATATCATGTGGTGAATAAAAATATAGCCTCAAGTAAACTTGCCGATGGAAGAAGACGAAAGAGGGGATGCCTTCCAGGGAATCCCCAAGCTTAGGCTTTTGTTTGTCCTTGAATTTTACCTTGGGGTGCCTTGGGCATCCCCAAGGTGAGGCTCTTTCCACTCCTTGTTCCATAATCCATCAAATATTTACCCAAAACTTGAAAACTTCACAACACAAAACTTAAGCAGAAAATCTCATGAGCTCTGTTAGTATAAGAAAACAAACCACGACTTAAGGTACTGTAATGAACTCATTCTTTATTTATTCTTGTGTTAAACCTACTGTATTCCAACTTCTCTATGGTTCATAACCTTCGATACTAGCCATAGATTCATCAAAATAAGCAAACAACACGCGAAAAACAGAATCTGTCAAAAACAGAACAGTTTGTAGTAATCTGTAGGTTTCAAATACTTCTGTTACCCCAAAAATTCTGAAATAAATTTCTGGACGTGAGTAATTTATCTATTAATCATCTTAAAAAAGAATCAACCTAATCACACTCTCCAGTAAAAAAAATGGCAGCAAATCTCGTGAGCGCTAAAGTTTCTTTTTTTACAGCAAGATCGCAAAGACTTTCCCCAAGTCTTCCCAAAGGTTCTACTTGGCACAAACACTAATTAAAAGCATAAAACCACATCTAAACAGAGACTAGATGAATTATTTATTACATAACAGCAAGGAAAAATATTGGGTTGTCTCCCAACAAGCGCTTTTCTTTAAAGCCTTATAGCTAGGCATAAGATTTCAATGATGCTCACATGAAAGACAAGAATTGAAGCACAAATAGAGCATCATAAAACACGTGACAAACACATCTAAGTCTAACATAATTCCTATGCATAGGCATCTTATAGGCAAATAAATTATCAAGGCAAGCAAAAACTAGCATATGCAAGGAAGCGGAAAGAAACAATAGCAATCTCAAACGAGAGGTAATTTAGTAACATGAAAATTTCTACCACCATATTTTCCTCTCTCATAATAATTAGATGTAGGATCATAATCAAATTCAACAATATAGCTATCACAAAACATATTCTTAACACGATCCACATGTATGCAAAGTTGACACTCTTCCAAAATAGTGGGATTAACATTAACTAAAGTCATGACCTCTCCAAACCCACTTTATCAAAAACTTCGTAAGATTGAACATTCTCCAAATATGTGGGATCTAAAGTTGACACTCTTCCAAACCCACTTTCAATATTATTGCAAACATTATAATCAATCTCATATTCTTCGTGGGGCTTAAATAAATTTTCAAGATCAAAAGAAGAATCACCCCAATCATGATCATTGCAACAAGTAGTAGACATAGCAAAACTAGCAACCCCAAGCTTAGGGTTTTGCATATTATAAGCACAATTGACATTAATAGAATTTATACTATCATCATTGCAACCATGCTTTTTATTCGAAGATCCATCGTGAATCACTTCATAAAGTACTTCATCACAATTTTTAGATTCTCGAATTTCAAGCAAAACTTCATAAATATAATCTAGTGTACAAGACTCACTAGAAATTGGTTCATCATAATTGGATCTCTTAAAAAGATTAGCAAGCGGATGAGGATCTTAGGTTCTCTGTTTAGCAATAAATAAACAACTATTTCAACCAAATGAGCAAACGAGCCAAGTAAGACATCAAAGCAAACGAAAAGACGAACAGAAGAAGGGCGGATAAAACGGCAAGGGTGAAGAGGGGGAGAGGAAAACGAGAGGCAAATGGCAAATAATGTAATGCGAGGGAAAAGAGTTTGTGATGGGTACTTGGTATGTCTTGACTTGTGAGTAGATCTCCCCGGCAACGGCGCCAAAAATCCTTCTTGCTACCTCTTGAGCACTGCGTTGGTTTTCCCTTGAAGAGGCAAGGGTGGTGCAGCAAAGTAGCGTAAGTATTTCCCTCAGTTTTTGAGAACCAAGGTATCAATCCAGTAGGAGACTACATGCAAGTCCCTCGTACCTGCACAAACAAATAAGAACCTCGCAACCAACGCAATGAAGGGGTTGTCAATCCCTTCACGGTCACTTATGAGAGTGAGATCTGATAGAAATAAAAATAATAAGATAAATATTTTTGGTATTTTTATGATATAGATTGGAATATAAAGATTGCAAAATAAATGGTGCTAGAAATAGCTAGTTGACGGAAGATTAATATAATAGAGAATAGACCCGGGGGCCATAGGTTTCACTAGTGGCTTCTCTCAAGATAACATAAGTATTACGGTGGGTGAACAAATTACTGTCGAGCAATTGATAGAAAAGTGCATAATTATGAGAATATCTAGGCATGATCATGTATATAGGCATCACGTCCACGACAAGTAGACCGAAACGATTCTGCGTCTACTACTATTACTCCACACATAGACCGCTATCCAGCATGCATCTAGAGTATTAAGTTCATAAGAACAAAGTAATGCATTAGGCAAGATGACATGATGTAGAGAGATAAACTCAAGCAATATGATATAAACCCCATCTTTTTATCCTCGATGGCAACAATACAATGCGTGGCTTGCTGCCCCTGTTGTCACTGGGAAAGGACACCGCAAGATTGAACCCAAAGCTAAGCACTTCTCCTATTGCAAGAAAGATCAATCTAGTAGGCCAAGCCAAACTGATAATTCGAAGAGACTTGCAAATATAACCAATCATACATAAAAAAATTCAGAGAAGAATCAAATATTATTCATAGATAAACTTGATCATAAACCCACAACTCATCGGATCTCGACAAATACACAGCAAAAAGAGTTACATCGAATAGATCTCCAAGAAGATCGAGGAGAACTTTGTATTGAGATCCAAAGAGAGAGACGAAGCCATCTAGCTAAGAACTATGGACCCGAAGGTCTGAGGTAAACTACTCACACATCATCGGAGACGCTATGGTGCTGATGTAGAAGCCCTCCGTGATTGATTCCCCCTCTGGCGGAGCTCCTAAAACGGCTCCAAGATGGGATCTCTTGGGTACAGAAGGTTGCGGCGGTGGAAATAGGGTTTCGTGGTGCTCCTGGATGTTTTTGGGGTATATATATATAGTATATATATAGGAGGAACAAGTAGGTCGGTGGAGCTACGAGGGGGCCATGAGGGTGGGGGCGCACCAAGGGGGCAGGCGCGCCTCCCTGCCTCATGACCTCCTCGTTAATTTCTTGACGTCCACTCCAAGTCCCCTGGACCACGTTTGTTCCAAAAACAACTCCCCCGAAGGTTTCATTCCGTTTGGATTCCATTTGATATTCCTTTTCTGCGAAACACTGAAATAGGCACAAAAAACAATAATTTGCACTAGGCCTTGGGTTAGTAGGTTAGTCCTAAAAATAATATATAAGTGTATAAATAAGCCCATTAACATCCAAAACAGATAATATAATAGCATGGAACAATCAAATATTATAGATACGTTGGAGACGTATCACAAGGTATCAATCCAGTAGGAGACTACACGCAAGTCCCTCGTACCTGCACAAACAAATAAGAACCTCGCAACCAACGTGATGAAGGCATTGTCTCACGGTCACTTACGAGAGTGAGATCTGATAGAAATAATAATAATAATAATATAAATATTTTTGGTATTTTTATAATATAGATTGGAATATAAAGATTGCAAAATAAACGGTGCCAGAAATAGCTAGTTGACGGGAGATTAATATAATAGAGAATAGACCCGAGGGCCATAGGTTTTACTAGTGGCTTCTCTCAAGATAGCATAAGTATTACGGTGGGTGAACAAATTACTATCGAGCAATTGATTGAAAAGTGCATAATTATGAGAATATCTAGGCATGATCATGTATATCGGCATCACGTCCGCAACAAGTAGACCAAAACAATTCTGCATCTACTACTATTACTCCACACATCGACCGCTATCCAGCATGCATCTAGAGTATTAAGTTCATAAGAACAGAGTAATGCATTAGGCAAGATGACATGATGTAGAGGGATAAACTCAAGCAATATGATATAAACCCCATCTTTTTATCCTCGATGCAACAATACAATGCGTGCCTTACTGCCCCTGCTGTCACTGGGAAAGGACACCGCAAGATTGAACCCAAAGCTAAGCACTTCTCCCATTGCAAGAAAGATCAATCTAGTAGGCCAAACCAAACTGATAATTCGAAGAGACTTGCAGAGATAACCAATCATACATAAAATATTTCAGAGAAGAATCAAATATTGTTCATAGAACTTGATCATAAACCCACAATTCATCGGATCTCGACAAACACACCGCAAAAAGAGTTACATCGAATAGATCTCCAAGAAGATCGAGGAGAATTTTGTATTGAGAGAATAAGCCATCTAGCTAATAACTATGGACCCGAAGGTCTGAGGTAAACTACTCACACATCATCGAAGAGGCTATGGTGTTGATGTAGAAGCCCTCCGTGATTGATTCCCCCTCCGGCGGAGCTCCAGAAAAGGCCCCAAGATGGGATCTCTTGGGTACAGAAGGTTGCGGCGGTGGAAATAGGGTTTCGTGGTGCTCCTGGATGTTTTCAGGGTATGTGGATATATATAGGAGGAAGAAGTAGGTCGGTGGAGCTACGACGGGCCCACGAGGGTGGGGGCGCACCTCCCTGCCTCATGGACTCCTCGTTGATTTCTTGACGTCCACTCCAAGTCCCCTAGATCACGTTTGTTCCAAAAATAACTCTCCTGAAGGTTTCATTCTGTTTGGATTCTGTTTGATATTCCTTTTCTGTGAAACACTAAAATAGGCAAAAAAACAGTAATTTGCACTGGGCCTTGGGTTAGTAGGTTAGTCCCAAAAATAATATCAAAGTGTATAAATAAGCCCATTAACATCCAAAACAGATAATATAATAGCATGTAACAATTAAAAATTATAGATACGTTGGAGATGTATCAGTCACAAACCGGATACGTATTTTTATTTAATGGTGGATTTGTCAGTTGGTGCGGTTCTAAGCAGAGCATCGTGGCGGGATCTACTTGTGAAGTGGAGTACATAGCTGCTTCAGAAGCAGCAAATGAAGGAGTCTGGATGAAGGAGTTCATATCCGATCTAGGTGTCATACCTAGTGCATCGGGTCCAATGAAAATCTTTTGTGACAATACTGGTGCAATTGCCTTGGCAAAGGAATCCAGATTTCACAAGAGAACCAAGCACATCAAGAGATGCTTCAATTCCATCTGCGATCAAGTCAAGGAGGGAGACATAGAGATTTGCAAGATACATACGGATCTGAATGTTGCAGACCCGTTGACTAAGCCTCTCTCACGAGCAAAACATGATCAGCACCAAGACTCCATGGGTGTTAGAATCATTACTATGTAATCTAGATTATTAACTATAGTGCAAGTGGGAGACTGAAGGAAGTATGCCCTAGAGGCAATAATAAAGTTGTTATTTATATTTCCTTATATCATGATAAATGTTTATTATTCATGCTAGAATTGTATTAACTGAAAGCTTAGTACATGTGTGGATACGTAGACAAACATAGTGTCCCTAGTATGCCTCTACTTGACTAGCTCATTAATCAAAGATGGATAAGTTTCCTAGCCATAGACATGTGTTGTCATTTGATGAACGGGATCACATCATTAGAGAATGATGTGATGGACAAGACCCATTCGTTAGCTTAGCATAATGATCGTTTAGTTTTTCTGCTATTGCTTTCTTCATGACTTATACATGTTCCTCAGACTATGAGATTATGCAACTCCCGAATACCGAAGGAACACCTTGTGTGCTATCAAACATCACAACGTAACTTGGTGATTATAAAGATGCTCTACAGGTGTCTCCGATGGTGTTTGTTGAGTTTGCATAGATCGAGATTAGGATTTGTCACTCCACATATCAGAGAGGTATCTCTGGGCCTCTCGATAATGCACATCACTATGAGCCTTGCAAGCAATGTGTCTAATGAGTTAGCCATGGGATGATGCATTATAGAACAAGTAAAGAGACTTGCCGGTGACGAGATTGAACTAGGTATGATGATACCAACGATCGAATCTCGGGAAAGTAACATACCGATGACAAAGGGAACAATGTATGTTGTTATGCGGGTTGACCGATAAAGATCTTCTTAGAATATGTAGGAGCCAATATGAGAATCTAGGTTCCGCTATTGGTTATTGACCGGAGATATGTCTCGGTCATGTCTACATAGTTCTCGAACCCGTAGGGTCCGCACGCTTAACGTTCGATGACGATTTGTATTATGAGTTTCGTGTTTTGATGAACCGAAGTTTGTTCGAAGTCCCGGATGAGATCGCGGACATGGCAAGGAGTCTCGAAATGGTCGATACATAAAGATTCATATATTGGAAGGCTACATTCTGACACCGGAATGGTTCGGGTCGTTTCGGATAAGTTTCGGAGTACCGGGGGTTACCGGACCCCCCCCCCCCCGGGGAAGTTAATGGGCCTTAGTGGAGAAGAGAGAGGGCTGGCCATAGGTGGCACGCACCTGTGACGCCCCCGATTCAATAGTACACTAATCATGCATGCAAATGTGTACGATCAAGATCAGGGACTCACGGGAAGATATCACAACACAACTCTAAAACATAAATAAGTCATACAAGCATCATAATACAATCCAGGGGCCTCGAGGGCTCGAATACAAGTGCTCGATCATAGATGAGTCAGCGGAAGCAACAATATCTGAGTACAGACATAAGTTAAACGAGTTTGCCTTAAGAAGGCTAGCACAAACTGGGATACAGATCGAAAGAGGCGCAGGCCTCCTGCCTGGGATCCTCCTAACTACTCCTGGTCGTCGTCAGCGGGCTGCACGTAGTAGTAGGCACCTCCAGAGTAGTAGTCGTCATAGACGAAGGTGGCATCTGGATCCTGGGCTCCAACGTCTGGTTGCGGCATCCGAGAAGAAGAGGAAAACGAGGGAAAAGAGGGAGCAAAGCAACCGTGAGTACTCATCCAAAGTACTCGCAAGCAAGGAGCTACACTACATATGCATGGGTATATGTGTAAGGAGGCAATATGAGTGGACTGAACTGCAGAATGCCAGAATAAGAGGGGGATAGCTAGTCCTATCGAAGACTACGCTTCTGGCAGCCTTCGTCTTGCAGCATGTAGAAGAGAGTAGATTGAAGTCCTCCAAGTAGCATCTCCAAGTAGCATCTCCAGTAGCAACGCAGTAGCATAATCCTACCCGGCGATCCTCCCCTCATCGCCCTGTGGAAAAGCGATCACCGGGTTGTCTGTGGAACTTGGAAGGGTGTGTTTTATTAAGTATCCGGTTCTAGTTGTCATAAGGTCAAGGTACAACTCCAAGTCGTCCTGTTACCGAAGATCACGGCTATTCGAATAGATTAACTTCCCTGCAGGGGTGCACCAACTTACCCAACACGCTTGATCCCATTTGGCCGGACACACTTTCCTGGGTCATGCCCGACCTCGGAAGATCAACACGTCGCAGCCCCACCTAGGCAAAACAGAGAGGCCAGCACGCCGGTCTAAACCTAAGCGCACAGGGATCTGGGCCCATCGCCCATAGCACACCTACACGTTGCGAGGGCGGCCGGAAGTAGACCTAGCCTAGCAGGCGTTCCAGTCCAATCCGGCGCGCGCCGCTCCGTCGCTGACGTCTGAAGTGCTTCGGCTGATACCACGACGTCGGGATACCCATAACTACTCCCGCGTAGATGGTTAGTGCGTATAGGCTCGTAGCCAACTCAGATCAAATACCAAGATCTCGTTAAGCGTGTTAAGTATCCGCGAACGCCGAACAGGGCCAGGCCCACCTCTCTCCTAGGCGGTCTCAACCTGCCCTGTCGCTCCGCCACAAAGATCCACACAGAGGGCCGTCGGGACAAAGGTCCTTTCAGCCCCCAATCCGTGAATCACTCGCGGGTACTCTTCGAGCTGACCCGACTTTAGTCACCATCTGTATAGTATGTATGTATGTAAAGTATATACCCGTGATCACCTCCCGAGTGATCACG
>NC_041380.1:75601253-75601741 GCF_002162155.2 Triticum dicoccoides | reverse complement strand
GTGGGCGCCGGCGGCCACAGCGACGTGCGGGCGCAGCGGCGCAGGGGGCCGGAGCGGCGCACCGGCATGGCGCGGCAGCAGGGCCGCCGCGGGACGGACAGGGGGAAAACGGGGCGCAGGCGTGGTGGCGGTTAAGACGTGTGCGAGGCGTGCGCCCGCGTGTCGGCCCGAGGCCACCAGGGGAGGCGCCGACCGCAGCGATGGCCGGAGCAGCGCCGCGAGGGGGAGGCCGTTTGACCAGGCCACCCGGGGGGTTCGGCACGGTGAGGGTGCAGTGCCGCGAGTGGGGAGGCTCGCGGGGAGCACGGCGCAGAGGGAGCGCTGGGCACGGTGAGCGCGTGCTCACCCCGGCGTGGCACGGGATAGAGGAAGGGGAGGAACGAGGCGGAGGCGAGCGCGGCGGGGCTCACATTGGGGCGTAGGGAACGGGGCAGTGGGTGTCGGGGTGGTCAACAGAGATGACGGGGTCGACGCGGAAGCAGGCCGGC
>NC_041380.1:75593063-75600628 GCF_002162155.2 Triticum dicoccoides | reverse complement strand
GAGGGGTTGGGCCGGTCGGTGTGGCCGAATGGGCCAGCCTGTCGGGTCGGCTGGCCCGGGGGGTCCTTTTTCTTTTTTTTGTTTGTTTTCTCTTTTGTACTTTCTTTCTTTTATTTATTTTCTTTTCTGTTTTTAAATCATTTTAAATTACTTAGGGACTTAATAAAAATGGGTTATTTGCACCATAATTACCTTTGTAATATTTGGTACAAACCAAACATTTTTATTTTAATGTTTGAAAACTTTTATTGTTTGACTTAATTTCAAATTTGAATTTGGATCGGTTCTGAAATAACGCGAGATTATCAACAATAATCGAGGTGACGTGGCATCATTACCAGAGGGTTACTGTAGCTTGATTACCCGGGCGTCACAATTCTCCTCTACTACAAGAAATCTCGTCCCGAGATTTAAGAGGTAGTGAAAGGGGGAAGGTTTTGTAACGAATCTAACGGGTCTTCTCATTCTGGCTTGCTCTTCTCGAAGAAGTCGATTCATTACATTGATGTCTTCAGTCCTCTGCTTCAGGTCATCATGATGAAGTTTGTCGTCCTTCCTTCGGTAACTCCATCGTACCTACGTAAAAATAAGGGGGTATTCCGGGAGAACGAACCTCTACCAGGTTGACTATCTGGTCGATATCATCGAGGAAGGTGGCAGAAAGTAACTCTCGAATTGAAACTTGAGGAAATATCAAGAGCAAAGTAATGAGGTTTCATGGGAAGTTTCGAGCGAGCAGGCAACCGTTCGATGCCTGAAACAAGGCGTGAAAGGGGCTCAAAGCAATCGGGAATAAGTATTGCGTCCGGCAACAGATTTGATGATCCCTCGGAAGATGGCTCGTGAATTACATACGAGGTCACACGCGAGGAACAACCTTGGGAACAAGGGGTGTAGGAGAGTCAGGTTTCGATCCAGTGGACCTGTGGGTTATGGGCCCACCATGTGGGTTAAGAGTAGGAAGGGCGTTGACATCTTACATGGTCATGACAGTAAGGCATGTCAGAGGGTAGCCTGTCAATTATATGTCAGCAACAATGTCGGTACCAAGGGCGAGGGACGAAGAGAACCAATTTCCTGCTCGTTGAAACGAGGCGGACCAATAGGCAAAGTTCTCCTCCATCGGTGGTTACCGGAATGTCATCAACAATAGCAACAGGGTCTTACTGACAGAATTGCACTCTAAGGTGTTAACATAAGCAGGGGATTAATACTGCTTAGATCATAATGATCACCAGAAAGGTTAGTCAAAATAATGGAAAGGAAAAGGTGTTTATCAGATTAACAACTCAATGGAAAGGAAAATGTGTTTAAACACATATTTCAGGGGTATATCCTTCCCAAGGGCAAGCAAAGCATGATATCCATGACGGGATATAACGTAGCAAACCCCTTTAGAAAAGGAAAGAGAAATTCCATGCCATTATCCATACAACGGTGTTCGGATAATTGAGCAAGAAACATTTAGCATTGGGCTTCAAATGCTCTTGTTGAAAATCAGAGTACCATTGACATGCTTCGAGATAGCATTGACATGGTCTTCAGGTGAAGATCAGACTTTGGAAACACGAAGGATCCATCAGGAATAACTTGTAGAATAAGTCTTACAATTTCCTCATGGATGAATGGATAACCTTGCTGAAAAGGAATCTATAATGATAGGTCCTCCAGCCGGGGGGGGGGTGCTAGGCATAACATCATGTTACCGGGTCATCAAAGGATCAACATCATAACTCTTGGAAAGTTGTCCCAACCATCATATCTGACCGAGATTCATATCCAATTGGTGTCATGAAACCTCAGACTCAGGGGGTCCGAGAGGAAAAAGGTGCAACACAAATCGTCGAAATGACATTGCAAGATCCTCGAGAAATGAACTATGGGAGCGGGTTTCTGAAGCAATAGTTCATCATTAAACCAAGGAGAGGACAAGGAGGTGTCTGGTGAACTCAACGGCAATTCACCGAGATTCCCAAAAGATGGATTTCCACAATTAAGTGAACAAGGAGATAACATTTGTCAGATCAAATGATATAAGGAAGTATGCTCGAGGTAAACATACACAATTAACATTGGTTGAAAGGTGCGCCCGAAATATGGGTTGGGTTGCACGACCAATGTCAGAATGGTGATTCAATAATCAATAGCCTAAGAATGAACTTTCGACCATTAACTTCAAAGAAATAGGGTTGCTAGAAGTGTAGAATCCATACCCCACCGTTCACTTGTGGGTACCCCGGTTGGAATCAACACGAGGACCAAGAAAGAATGGTGATGGTGAGAAGTATCATTATAGCAAGAATTCTTAAGAGGTGGAGCAATCCTCACAACCTTCTTGACATTAAATATGGTAATACTCCACGGTAGAACATATCATAAGTCGGATAGCAAGGAACTCAAGGTACAACACACATCAGGAACAAGTTTTGTGTTGGAGGGAATGCAATAATGTTGTCGATGATAACCCAAATCATCGAGGGCAAAGGATGCTATTTCTCATCAAGAATTCAATTGATATCCTGGAAACACTCAGAATGTTGATGATGATCACGACACTTTTGTGGAGAGGTTTCATGAAGATGTAATCAACCAGCGACGACATCAATTCAAAGGAATGATGAAGCGAAAGGTTATTGGAACCATGGGTACGACACAACTCGAAATCAAGCTTGTTGTTCAAGGCAAAATGATATGATGAGGAAAATCGACGTAAGCTTAGCTCATTGTCAAATAATTGTGCTACGGGAAGAAGGACCGGGTAGCACAGTTAAAATTTAACATGGTAATGATATAGCCGATCAGGCTAGGAGTGACTTGAAGGATTATTAAACTCATAAGCAACGGAGATTAACTTATTGAGTCGGAGTGCGGAATTGATTCACTTGTCGGTGTCCTTGAGGGGTTTTAACAACTCAGAACCTGTTGGAAAAATGGAATCGACGAGAATAATAGTTGATGAAGAACTCATAAGAAGTTATGTAGTTCCGTGTTATTCTCGAGACACCAGAGGGTAATACTCGAAGGTAGATCAGAATAAGGATTGGACAGGTATAGTGAACTGTAGAAGACAAGTACTTTAACTTGTCCAAGAAATGGATCAAAGGAAGAAATTTTGGTCGAAACCACATCCAAGGATACAAGATGATCTTGTAACAAGGGGATAATTATTTTAAGAGAAGCTTCCATGATCAGGTATACATCGTGTCCATGGGCATGAACACAGGGTTCAAGGTCGACTCCCACTTGTTCAACGCATAACCTTTCATGCACCTCTTGTATTTTGAAAATGACATTAGTTGTTGAAAGTTTTACCTGGTGCAATACCAGATAAGTATGACTCGTGAAAACTTCTAAGTCCACACAGTTTAGAGAAGGCATATGCTCAACCCATAAGGGCTTCTTAGAAACATATACCACAAGTTTCAAGAGTAAATATCACAAGCTCGAAAAGTAGAGCAATGTTGAGAAAGTAGATGATACCATTTACCAAAGGCATTATGTATCCGACGGAAGGATCACAAGGTTACTGAATATGAAGGACGTTGTCGGATAAAATCCATTAAAGGATCTGCCGGTCCATAACAGAGTTGACGTGAGCATCGGCAGACAACCAGAGGAAGTAACAATGCAAAGGCATTGGATTATGGAAACAACTGACTAATCCAGAGCTCAAATGAAAAGGAATTATGATTTTCAAATCAAGGGATCAGAAGCAATGTTCTGATTAGGGATGGATAAGTTGAATAGCCTTAGGGGTACAAATCGACGGCAATTGGATTTGTCGAGAACCAATTCCAGTTAAAAGAATGGCAGCTCAGCCGGAAAGGTAATTTATAAGGATCAATGATGATTGCGGGTATTCGCAAACATATTGAGTCAACAGACTCAAAATGATAATGACAAGGAATGTCAATAAGACTACGGGACTTATGGGATTAATCATAATGCAAGCAAGCAAGAATTTCAAGAGCCAAAGGCCCCAAAGGATTTTCGGAAGATCGAATATTGTTTTGAAGACTTTTGTGAAACACATGAACAACTGGGGATGAGCGGATACTCGACAAGTGCGAGGATTTATTTGAAGGGTATTCATGTGGTAAAGAACTGCTAGGCAGTAGGCACAAAGTATTCTCGGAACAATAGAGAAAACTTCGGGGTATCTTGTAATAACAAGATTAACTGGGAATAAAAGTAAGAACGACAGGCGTAAGTATTTATCCATAGGGATGTTTCGGTGGTAGGGAATTACAAAAGCGACAAGCACAAGGTCTCGAGAGAATATCGGAGAGTATCTTCAAATTCTTCTGGTTCACGGAGCAATCACCTGTAGTGAGGGGTTCTCCGAGAGGAAGTAGTAACGAGATCCTAAAGTTAGATTTTAGTAAAAATCGTTTAACCCGAATAGAAGAGAGTTCAGAGTCCCAGAGTAAAGATCGAGGAGTAAAAGATCCTAGTACCACCCGATGGCGACGTGGGCCCGTAAGGCACACAACCAAGTTAGTATAAGTTTTTGTAATGTCTAGACTCGACTTCGGCCAAGGAGTGTGGAAGGGGGATTCCTACAGGCACTTGGCTCTGATACCAACTTGTGACGCCCCTGATTCAATCGTACACTAATCATGCATGCAAATGTGTACGATCAAGATCAGGGACTCACGGGAAGATATCACAACACAACTCTAAAACATAAATAAGTCATACAAGCATCATAATACAAGCCAGGGGCCTCGAGGGCTCGAATACAAGTGCTCAATCATAGATGAGTCAGCGGAAGCAACAATATCTGAGTACAGACATAAGTTAAACGAGTTTGCCTTAAGAAGGCTAGCACAAACTGGGATACAGATCGAAAGAGGCGCAGGCCTCCTGCCTAGGATCCTCCTAACTACTCCTGGTCGTCGTCAGCGGGATGCACGTAGTAGTAGGCACCTCCAGAGTAGTAGTCGTCGTAGACGAAGGTGGCATCTGGATCCTGGGCTCCAACGTCTGGTTGCGGCATCCGAGAAGAAGAGGAAAACGAGGGAAAAGAGGGAGCAAAGCTACCGTGAGTACTCATCCAAAGTACTCACAAGCAAGGAGCTACACTACATATGCATGGGTATATGTGTAAGGAGGCAATATGAGTGGACTGAACTGCAGAATGCCAGAATAAGAGGGGGATAGCTAGTCCTATCGAAGACTACGCTTCTGGCAGCCTCCGTCTTGCAGCATGTAGAAGAGAGTAGATTGAAGTCCTCCAAGTAGCATCTCCAAGTAGCATCTCCAGTAGAATCTCCAGTAGCAACGCAGTAGCATAATCCTACCCGGCGATCCTCCCCTCGTCGCCCTGTGGAAAAGCGATCACCGGGTTGTCTGTGGAACTTGGAAGGGTGTGTTTTATTAAGTATCCGGTTCTAGTTGTCAAAAGGTCAAGGTACAACTCCAAGTCGTCTTGTTACCGAAGATCACGGCTATTCGAATAGATTAACTTCCCTGCAGGGGTGCACCAACTTACCCAACACGCTTGATCCCATTTGGCCGGACACACTTTCCTGGGTCATGCCCGGCCTCGGAAGATCAACACGTCGCAACCCCACCTAGGCAAAACAGAGAGGCCAGCACGCCGGTCTAAACCTAAGCGCACAGGGGTCTGGGCCCATCGCCCATAGCACACCTGCACGTTGCGAGGGCGGCCGGAAGCAGACCTAGCCTAGCAGGCGTTCCAGTCCAATCCGGCGCGCGCCGCTCCGTCGCTGACGTCTGAAGTGCTTCGGCTGATACCACGACGTCGGGATACCCATAACTACTCCCGCGTAGATGGTTAGTGCGTATAGGCTCGTAGCCAACTCAGATCAAATACCAAGATCTCGTTAAGCGTGTTAAGTATCCGCGAACGCCGAACAGGGCCAGGCCCACCTCTCTCCTAGGCGGTCTCAACCTGCCCTGTCGCTCCGCCACAAAGATCCACACAGAGGGCCGTCGGGACAAAGGTCCTTTCAGCCCCCAATCCGTGAATCACTCGCGGGTACTCTTCGAGCTGACCCGACTTTAGTCACCATCTGTATAGTATGTATGTATGTAAAGTATATACCCGTGATCACCTCCCGAGTGATCACGGCCCAATAGTATAGCGAGGCAGACTGACAAGAATGTAGGGCCACTGATGGAACACTAGCATCCTATACTAAGCAGTAGGATAGCAGGTAATGGTAACAACAGTAGTAGCAAGGACAGGCTATGCATCAGGATAGGAATAACGGAAAGCAGTAACATGCTACACTACTCTAATGCAAGCAGTATAGAGAAAAGAGTAGGCGATATCTGGTGATCAAAGGGGGGGCTTGCCTGGTTGCTCTGGCAAGAGAGAGGGGTCGTCTTCGATGTAGTCGAACAGGGCAGCAGCAGCATCGGTCTTGTAGTCTACCGGAGATAAGAGCGGGAAGAAACAATGAATACAATGCAAACATAAACACGACGATGCGTGACGTGACAATGAGCGGTGCTAGGTGTGCCCTAACGTGGTATGAGGTGGTACCGGTTAAGGGGGGAAACATCCGGGAAGTATTCCCGGTGTTTCGCGTTTTCGGACAGAGGAGCCGGAGGGGGAAAGTTGCGAGTTCGATAGGTTAGGGGTGTGTGGCGGACGAACGGACTGCGTATCCGGAATCGTCTCGTCGTTCTGAGCAACTTTCATGTAGAAAGTGTTTTGATCCGAGTTACGGATTAAAAAATATGATTTTCTAAAGATTTTCTTAATTTCTGGAATTTAATTAATTACTTAAATTAATTCAAAACATATATTAATGACGTCAGCATGACGTCATACTGATGTCAGCAGTCAACAGAGTTGACTGGTCAACCTGACCAGTGGGTCCCACTGGTCAGTGACACATTTTAATTAACAGATTAATTAGTCTAATCAAAATTAATTAGTGGGTGGGCCCCACTGTCATACTAATTAATTTAGCTAATTAACAGTAGTTAATTAGGTTAACTAATCAGTAGGTTAATTAATCTTATTTGGTTAATTTAATCAGAATTAATTAAGTTAATTAATTAGTTAATTAATTAATTAATTATATTTATCATTAATTATTTATTTATATATTAATATATTTTTTTTAAAATTCCTCTTCTTTTTTTTAAACGTTCTCAAGGGCTGGGCCCTAGCTGTCATTGGCCCATAGGCCTTAGCGGTTACGGGCGTGCGTGCGGACGGGCGCATGGGCGCTGGCACCCAGCCCGATTGAGCACACGCCCAGATCGACAGGGGGGGCGCCGTCCATAGGCGCAGCAAGGCGGGGCGCCGGAACAGGGCCAGAGTGGGCGCGTGGGCGCCGGCGGCCACAGCGACGTGCGGCCGCAGCGGCGCAGGGGGCCGGAGCGGCGCACCGGCATGGCGCGGCAGCAGGGCCGCCGCGGGACGGACAGGGGGAAAACGGGGCGCAGGCGTGGTGGCGGTTAAGACGTGTGCGAGGCGTGCGCCCGCGTGTCGGCCCGAGGCCACCAGGGGAGGCGCCGACCGCAGCGATGGCCGGAGCAGCGCCGCGAGGGGGAGGCCGTTTGGCCAGGCCACCCGGGGGGTT
>NC_041380.1:75572871-75592001 GCF_002162155.2 Triticum dicoccoides | reverse complement strand
CTTTTTTTTCTCTTTTGTATTTTCTTTCTTTTATTTATTTTCTTTTCTGTTTTTAAATCATTTTAAATTACTTAGGCACTTTATAAAAATGGGTTTGTTGCACCATAATTACCTTTGTAATATTTGGTACAAACCAAACATTTTTATTTTAATGTTTGAAAACTTTTATTGTTTGACTTAATTTCAAATTTGAATTTGGATCGGTTCTGAAATAACGCGAGATTATCAACAATAATCGAGGTGACGTGGCATCATTACCAGAGGGTTACTGTAGCTTGATTACCTGGGCGTCACAGCACCCCCCCCCCTTGCCCAATCCAAATTGGACAAGGGGAGGGGGCGGCGCCCCCCTCCTTCCTTCTCTTCTCTCCTCCTTCCCTTCTTCTCCTACTTGGACTAGGGAAGGGGGCGGACCAAATCCTACTTGGACTGGGAGTCCAAGTAGGACTCCCCCCATGGCACGCCCCCTCCTAGGGCCAACCAGCTCTCCTCCCCCCTTTATATACGTGGGAGGGGGCACCCCAAAGGCACACCAAAGTTTCTCTTAGCCGTGTGCGGTGCCCCCCTTCACAGTTACACACCTCGATGATATCGTCGTAGTGCTTAGGCGAAGCCCTGCGATGGTAAACTTCATCATCACCGTCACCAGCCGTCATGCTGACGGAACTCTCCCTTGGCCTCAACTGGATCAAGAGTTTGAGGGACGTCACCGAGCTGAATGTGTGCTGATTGCGGAGGTGACGTACGTTCGGTACTTGAATCTGTTGAATCGCGAAGACGTTCGACTACATCAACCGCATTACTAAACGCTTCCGCTTTCGGTCTACGAGGGTACGTATACACACTGTCCCCTCTTGTTGCTATGCATCTCCTAGATAGATCTTGTGTGATTGTAGGATTTTTTTTTGAAATACTGCGTTCCCCAACAGGAGTTGTGATTATGACTAGTGACCAACTTGCTATATGATGTTTCATTGATGAAAATGATGATCATGAGGAGGTGTTATATGACAATGGTGTATTATGATGATAAGTTGTTAATGATATGATGATGATGATGATATTTATTATATCACTGGGTGAAAGAACCGCAGATTACATCCACTTGAAACTGGTCCAAGGTTCATTCAACCAGTGATGTAATAACAAATTATGATGTAAAAACAACCCCTAAATTGCTACTGTATGAAAACTTGTATAAATGTGTATGAATACAACATGAAATAAAAAAGAAATAGAATACGGAATAATAGTAGTAGCATGCGATGAGAGAAGTGCTACTAGTAATTACCAGTAGCGCCCTTTCTAGGAAGCGCTACTATTAAGTGGATATAGCAGTAGCGCGGGTAAACCCACGCTACTGCTAACCTTTAGCTATAGCGCCGTACCAGTAGCGCTGTCACCCACGCTACTGGTAGGCCAAAAACCCGCGCTACTGCTAGGCTTTTCCCTAGTAGTGTTGGGGAGTACAGGGAGGCCTCAATCTACTAGTGGAAGCTATAATTTCCCCCTGTCTTGAGGCTTTAGGTAGATCTCCATTGTCCACTGCTCCAATACTTTTGGCAGACTCGGTGCTTAATAATGTCTCCTCTGGTTTATTATACGACTCGAGTGGGGTGTGACCGCATGAGATGCTGAATCTCGGGACAAGATTGGACGAAAATGTAGATCTTGATTCTCTGTTGCTTATGCCCTTTTGTGGTGGCAACGATACAAAATAAGGTCTCCTCTGAATCAAAGTGAGATGAGATAGAGTAGGTATGGCTAGGCACACCTCTAAGTTTATCTTTGTAATCTTAGTCCATAGGGCATGCTCTAATGTCACCTTAGCCATCCTCGGAAATTATACTAAACAATCACCTCTTGATCTTTATCGGTCTAATCTTCTTCCATAGAGTCACCCCAATGTCACTAATGGTATGCCATGAAATTGTACTAATGCATCACTTGATTCCCAAAAGATTCAATCCAACATAAAGAAACTCATAGCATGAGCAAGATTCAATTCACCCCAAAGAGAATATGAGGGGATACACCATATAGTTCAACTCCATTAACAAAGCCCACGATCACAATCAAGATTGAAAACTTACATGATCACCGAGGGAGGGGGAACATATAGCTACTCGTACAAACCCTCAACTACGAGGGAGGACTACTCCCGCATCATCATAGAGCAGCATGAATAAGATGTATTCTCCCCTCTGGAAGGGTGCCAACAAAAGGGCTTGATTGGATCTCCCTTGGAAAGCAGAGAAGCCGCATCCGGAAAAATCAGGTAAAGATATTTTTGATATTTTTGAACATATGTAGAACCAGCGACACTAGGGGCTCCACGCGCGCTCTCCTCACACCCTAGCCCTAGTGTGCATTGTGGGGCCACGTTGAGGCCCCCTACATGTAGACTTTGGCCCATTTTCTCTCCTGTCTTAAAACTTCGCAAACTATTTTTTCTTGTTGTTTTCAGTTCTGAATTATTTATTTTTGCAAATCCCAAAAACAAGTAGAAAGCAGCAACTGACATTGCGCACTAGATTAATAGGTTAGTCTAATATATTGACAAAAAATATGCCAAAGTGATCCAATAATGATATAAGAATAGTATAAACATATTAAAAAATATTGATATGTTTAAGATGTGTCAGCCACCCATCTTCCTCGGAGATGTTGCCCCGAGTCCACTACCTCGTTGGTGTGCCATGTACTTGCTAGTCGTCGTCGTGGCGTAGAGGAGGGCGGAGGTTGATGGCTGGAGGGAGAAGCAATGGGGAAAATCAAAGGGAGAGAACAGAAAGAGAGTGAGGCAGCTAGATCTATGTAGGTTTAGAGTCAAGTTAATTGTGTTCTTATATATGTAGAGAAGGATATTGGGTCAGGCCAATTTTAGGCGGGTTTTTTCCTTCTTATTTTATTCACTTGCTTCTTTATATACTTCTAACATTGATTCCAATATGAACTTTTGAGAATGATAGGTGTTTTTGTTAAAATACATGCATTTTTCAAATAGATGAACTTTTTCAAAAAAACGTCATTATTGAAATAGCAACTTATATACATTGCCCAAATATATGAGCTTTTTCAAAAGATAGACCTTTATTGAAAGAGAAATTTATCTCATCTCTTCTATAAGGCATACAAATATACTCAAGACCATAAATATGTTTTTTCTGAACCATTTTAAGCATTGTTTCATGTACTCATAGTTCAAATTTGAATTATATACATGAAATACCTAAAATTGTCTGAGTGACTTAAATATAGCAAATGAAACCTAAAAATGGCAAATTTGAACACGAAGGATGTTACTATCTCCTATCCATATTAATTGTCGTTAATTTAGTACAACTTTGTACTAAATCAATGACAATTAATAAGGATCAGATGGAGTATGGTGTATGATGAGTGTAGAGAATGTTCCAAGTCCTCATCTCTAGCGGCTCCTCTTGTGGTTATCTCTTCCCTTTATACTGTGCAAGCTATTGTTTTGTTGTATCCGTTGCTTACTCTTGTTGTTGTTGTTGTTAGCATCATATAGGTTGCTCATCTAGTTGCACATCTAGATAACCTATTTGTTGCTAAACCTAGTTTGTGAAGAAAAGCTAAAAATTGCTAGTTGCCTATTCACCTCTCCCCCTCTAGTCAACTATATCGATCCTTTCTATGAGTGTAGAGAATGTTTCAAGTACAAACGATGAAGGAAATGTCATCTCGCCTTCAAACTTAACACATTCCCTATCGGAACTACGATTCTTCTTCGGAGATGGTTCAGTTTCTAAGCAATGTACATCACAAATTTGTCTAAATGTTCTCAACTTTTAACACGGGCTACCGAGGCCATATCATGGCACAATGACAAGCTCATGTCTTTCAAACTTCATTTACATATTTTAGAACTAAAAAAACTCTATGTTTGTGGTTGAGTCTTGCCACAGAGAGCTTTGAAATTTCTTTTCGTTTCTTGTGTATAAGTCATACAAATATAACCAAGACCGTAAATATGATATTTCAAACCATTTTGGTGCAAATTTTCTTTTACACATAGTTCAAGTTTGAATTATATCTATTAAATTTGGAATTTTCAAGGTTCATTTGCTATATTTGAAACTATGTGCGATGTTTGCTACATTGCACTTTATTTTTTTGCATAGACTGTGTGCAAGACATCGCACACAGTTGAGTTCTTCAAATCATGTACGACGGTAGGCTTAATAGCATGATTGTGCACTAGTAAGGTATGTTTACAGAAATAACATTGCCAAGAGTCGACAAAACAACGAATTGAACCTAGTATGAACCCATGGGTAGAGCTTTTTTTTTACCGCGGGTGAACCATTTTCAAATTTTTATATGGATTTGTTCCCATGTGCCGATCTGTCTTTTTTTCGGGCGTGTTATGCAGTGATAGTACACGGGCGAGCGTGATTTGTTAATCCTAGAGTAGATCATAAACCTGTCGACATGTAATGTAATTGATGGATGGACACCAGCCGAACCACCACACACAGAGTACTACACGGATACAAGAGTTGTTGTGTTTTGTTCCGGCTAGTTGTCTAGTGATACTTTGTCGCTGCGTGTTTCCCGTTTCCACAAGAAGTAGCACACGCCGCTCGTGTGTGATTTGTTAATCTAACTAGTAAGTATGCACGTGCAACACACGTCTCGACTAATATTATAACCATATATGACAATTGTAAAAATACTTGCTTCATTCATAAATATAATATGTGTTTGAATATTTTAATATAGACTACATATGGATTGCAATAAGTGAACAAACACACTAAAACATGTGTATATACATTCGATTCACAAAACATAGTTCAAAAACTAGTATGTAGACAAAGAGGAAACAAAATAAACAAAAGAGGAATTGAACTTTGTGCGTGCCTTTATCCTTTTCTTCTCGTATCCGTGAAGTTCACATGCAGTTCTCCTTCATGGTTAAAAAACGCAGTGAAATGACTAAATAACTCATGAAAGCTTGGAACTTGTCCAACATGATTTTCTCAGAGGACATAAAAGGATGACTATAATCTCCAACTCTTTGTTGGCGATGGTCTTAAATGTAATTAGTACAACAGTGCCAACCTCATGCCATGTCTCGTGAGGCACTTCTTTCATCCTTACTTGAAGAATATGCGACCGTCGAGTGATGTGTCATACTCGGTCCTCCTGGAGCTCTCTTTGCCCAACCTTAGTCTCGCCAGCTTGTGCTTCGGGGTGTCCAAACAAGACTCAACTTCTTTTGGAATTTTCTAGGTGCCCCATAATGTACACACAAAAGAAATGTGTGAGAACCCCAGTTAGAAAACCATGGAAAAACAAAAAGATCAACTGAGGAAATAGTGAAAACATACATACCATCATCTGTACTTCAGTGTTAGTCCTAGTGAAGCGGTGTATGAAGGATGGCCATGTGATCCATGGCAGAGCAGCAATAGGTTGCACAAGTTTGCTATGACATAATGACAATTAGCTAATTGAACTGTGTATGACAAAATAGAAGAAAAAATGGGGAAAAGACACAAAAAATATGTCCCAAGAAAGGACCAGCTACTTGGCGAACCAAGTTTCGAAAACAATTGACAACTTTGAAACTTTCAGCTAGAATACCGATTAATGGACATATTATAGCAACACAAAAAATGAAATGCAAGTTCTAGGATAGGTGAAGAGTGGAGAGCAGGTATCTAGCTCTGAGCATAAAACTCAGTCACAAATTCATACGTCAATCAATCTACTCCCTCCGTAAAGAAATATAAGAGCGTTTAGACCACTACTTTAGTGATCTAAACGCTCTTATATTTCTTTACAGAGGAATAGTTTGGAACACCCTACTCTGAATTTCCATCAGAGCAAGAGCACCGCTATGTTTTTGCAAAATCTTCTCATGCTAAAATCTGCCCCTCAGAAAGCGGCAAGTAGACAGTGGAAACACATATCATAGCTGATCAATAAACATGTCATTTTGTCTACTAATACATTTAAGCATCGGTCGAATGAAAAATTGACAATACAGAGAATGACAAGACTGGTAAATGAATAGTCATTTCTCTTAGTTCCTTTCAGGCTCATCTATTTTGAAAGTATGGCAAATGAGCAGTTCATCAACATCAGTAATACCAAACCCATATCCATTTTATCGTCCTTATGCACGAACAGGGAGCATGCCAACTTACTTCGGGGAGATAAAAAAGAAAGGACAAGGATGCAGGTCGAGGGGAGGTTCTAGTTGATGCTGATGGAAATGGGCTTGATCTCCTTCAATGTAGTGGAGATGGCAGTGCCAATCCGTTCACGTGCATCATCCATATTGTTCACCAATGCCTACAATTTATGGAATGAGATCATATCGTTTAAAAAAACCAAATAGACTAAAGAAAGAATACAGTAAGGACATTTCTTTTAGGGAATATGACTAAAAACACTGATTGATGAAGAGAGAAAAATAAGAGGGTCTTAAGACTGATATATAACTAAAGTCTCGGGACTAAAAGACTGAAGAACGATGCATTTGTTGTCCTAACACTTTTACATCCAGTCAAGGAATTGTTCTGATATCTAGATACAGCTGATGTATACCTTGTCCCGCAACATGCTTTCCTGCGTGTCAATCTGTAGTAATGGCGTCGTTGCCATGATCGTCCCTTCCGTAGATCCAACTTATCATAGCTGGATTCATGCAGAATGAGGTAACCGTCACCGGATCCGTTGATCGAGGTCGTGTTCACCAAATCCGTGCACATCCAACTTCCAGATGCCTGTTGACAATGGTATAAATCCTTGCCATTTTCTGACTGTTTTTCTGGAGCACAACATTTAGTATCCTTGTTGTCAAAGAGAAACTGCAGATTATGCCTCTTTTGTATGCATTCTGAACAGCTTAGACTGGCCTCAAAAAAAATCTTAGACTGACCTTGTTATTCTCCTTGTGATTGTAAGGAATCTGTTTAGTCTTGCAAGTTGCTCTTTCCCAACGTACAACAACCCTGTTATGAATATTTACTTGCTTCATATACCATACAGTCTCTTTCTTGTAATGCAACAACTGTTTGTGTTGTAACTAACATGTTTGAAGCAGAAATTATTGTTTTCCATGCACCCATTACATTTTCCTTACACTAATAATATTTTTTGTTGCGTGCGAACAAAAAAATGGATAGAATTTACATATCTACGTGAGAACAGTGTCATGGCTATTTCTTTTTCACACTGGATCAATTATTTCTTGTCTTGCACCTATTCTTAAATTTGGCAGTGTAGTTTGTTGCTTCCTGGGTTTCTACATTCTCAGAAAAATTTCAGCATGTATCACTAGCATTGCTGCAGAGTCCATTTCTATCCTGAAAAGCATGCATTCTAAAGGTTTTTTTTGAACCGGGCGCATCCCTTTTCCATTACTTATCATAACGGAAATACACAAAGTTCAGTATCATCAAACTACCCAGGATACCGACTGACTTAAGGAGGCTAGAAAGGGGAGAGCGAATTCAAAGCACCACTGGAAAAATAACCGCGAGCACTCGTCGTCGAGCAACCCACTGTGGGATGAAAACCCAGTGACACCATAGATCAAGCTACACCTATCAGACTAAAACAGTTTTGACCCTGCATAAAGGAAGCCAACAGCAGCTAACGACCCCAAAAGGCTCACATTTTGAGCAGATAGACGCTCACGCGAGAGCAAAGACCAACAGTAACATAACACCAAAACCACCCGGGAGGGAGAGAAGCACCCCCACAGCACAGCCCTGTCAAAGCGACCTCACTCCATAGCTACTTCTGCTGGAGCCGCACAGATTCGCATCATCGTCGAAGC
Source organism: Triticum dicoccoides (assembly GCF_002162155.2). Taxonomy (NCBI): domain Eukaryota; kingdom Viridiplantae; phylum Streptophyta; class Magnoliopsida; order Poales; family Poaceae; genus Triticum; species Triticum dicoccoides. The sequence goes on along the minus strand of NC_041380.1, from coordinate 75,584,179 downwards.
ATTAGTCCCGAGCATCTTGGCTCCCCTCTCCATGGCTTCACGGTCCTCACCAGCCATCAAACCTGCCCGGTATGTCAAAAAAGCACAAGCAGAATATATCACATTAAATGGAGTCTTAAGTTTTTCCTGCTCGAACGTCGCTTGGTTACGGCAGTTCCAAATCGCCCAGCAAACCGCTGCCAAGCCAAAGGTATAGAACCTAGCCCCAACCGGGAGGAAAACATAGCACCAGGAAAAGTATTGCCAAATGTTGTTCGGGCATAGATCCGTCCTCCAGGCTACACGAGCAACATGGCATGTGAAAAAAAGATGTTGTGATGTTTCAACCTCTCTGCAAAATGAGCACCTGGGATTACCAGCCCCGTTCTGTTTCTTCACGACTTCTCTAGTCAGGATAGCATCTTGGAAAAGGTGCCATAGAAAAATTTGAATTTTAAGGGGGGTCTTGGCTTTCCAAATCCACCTATAATCACATACTGCCAGGTGTCTTTCCAAATAGGGGTAAATTGATTTGGTCAAGAACCGTTTCTTTTTTCCCAAGGCCCAAACAACCTGATCAGATTCATTAGACAAGGGCCAGGAGTTCACCACCTTAACGAGGTCCTTCCACTGATCTGCAAGAGGAGGGTGCAGGCGTCTCCTAAGGAGATCCCCACCTTCAAATTTTTTGAAATCAACCACCGTGATTTCCTGGTAATTGCAGATACTATACAAGGTAGGGAATTGGGTTTGCAAAGGGGCCCCGCCCCTGATCGTGTCTTTCCACACTCTAGCTATGTTGCCAGAGTTCAGCATCACTTGTCTACCTGCCAAATACACCTCTTTCACCTTCATAATAGCTTTCCAAATAGGAGAACCTATGGCTGCTGTTGGCCATCTATGAGCTGTGTGCTTGCATGGGATCGAGGCCACGCACCCCACCTGAACAACTTATGGCTGCTGTTGATTTAGGTGATTTCTCTGCATAATATTTTGTTTGTCTAGGGCTCTAGGTTGTAACTTTTTGGGTGATTCATTCAACTTTATAGGTGATTTCTCTGCCGATCTGTCTTTTTTTTGGCGTGTTATGCAGTGATAATACACGGCGGACGTGATTTGTTAATTCGAGAGTAGATCATAAACCTGTCGACATGTAATGTAATTGATGGATGGAGACCAGCCGAACCACCACACACACAGTACTACATAGATACACGAGTTGTTGTGTTTTTCTTTCCGGCTAGTTGTCTAGTGATACTCTGCCACTGCGTGTTTCTCGTTTCGACATGAAGTAGCACGCGCCGCGCGTGTGCGATTTGTTAGTCCGATACTGTAGAATCGAATCCTGCCGAGACGGATGGATGCCGGCCGTCGAGCTATCGAAGAGCACACGATCAATCCGATCGAATCAGTCAAGATGTGTCTGTCCTGCCCTAGCACAAGATATCCATTCGTTCACTGGCACCCCGAGGCCGGACCGGTAGGTGCACTGGATCACCCACGTGCACTGGGTCGTGCAGCACGCCGGATAGCCACAGGGAATGTGACGGGTGTCCGGTTGAATTCACCGCCGCATGGCGACAAGCAAGTGTGTGAACTAGCTGTAGCTGCGGTGCAACGCAACGAGCGGCCATCGCGGTTCTGACGGCAACGTACTGGCCGGGCCTATCCGCCTATGTCACTAATTAACTACTGGCTAGTTGCTGCATCGATCGCGGTCTTCTGTTTCTGAAAGCAAAATTTGAAATTTTAGAGGCGTAGAGCGCACTGGTTTCATCGTCGACAGGGACGCGGTGCAGCGGGTTTATGTCTCGCTGCATGCGCCAAGAGCTAATTCTTGCGTGCACCCATACTTCCTGCCATGCACGCCGACCCCTGGACCTGTCCTAGAGGTACCGATCGACGTATCATGTATCGTATGTATATACCCCTTCTGGCCACGTATATACGGGAGTGACGGGAATCAGAATATATAGTTATCTCCGTCGAAGAACAACGGTATAAACAAAACGCCGAGACCGAGAGAGCCCGGGAGGAAGAAGATACACAGGAGGCTTGCATCAAACAAAAGGGACAGCTCGTCCCTTCTGGAGTCTTAGTTGTTGTGTTTGTTTCGAATATTTTGTACTAGTTGAGTTACGTTTGGACTTGGTGTTGTAGTGTGGGTAGGATACTTGTAGTGTCGGAGTCGAACACGTTGTACCCTTGGCCTCTTATATATGAGGAGGCACCCCACGTTGTAACCTATGACGACTAGATAGCGACAGGCTCGCAAGGGGGTGCCGGCGACTTGTGCCGGCGCCCGGGTGGCCGGTGTTGCGGTATCTCGGGAAGGAGCGCCCGTAGTCATTGCCCCGGGGAGTAGGCGAGTTCGCCGAACCTCGTTAACAAATCTCGGTATCGTCATTGTCTGTGATTGCTTGTTCCTCGGTGGATCGACTACGTATCTCGGATTTATTTTAACAAGTGGTATCATGAGTAAGGTTACGAAGAAGTTGTTTTGCGTTGATCTAGAGGACGATCATCGTTGAGTTCGTTGCAGAGCTGCATATACCGCGGTCGACTTATTGGATGGGATGTCGACGAGATCGTATCAAGCGGTGGCAGCAGGAGCGGCTCGGACCGGAAGCGCGTGGAGCCGTGGAGCCGTGAAAGTCCATTAGGGCATGTACAATGGTGCTATCTTACGAGTGCCACGTAGGATAGATGATGAGGTGGAGGAGAGAGAACTCATAAGAAAAGGCTTGTCTTCTCTTAATTAAGAGAAGACAAGAGGTGATCTCTTAGCACAATATGTCTCACCACATATTTAGAAATTGCTAGTTATTAAAGATAAGACTAAGAAATGACCCATTGTAGATAATTTTTTTTGTCTTCTCTAAATCACATGCAAGACTTAAGATAAGACTATCTTATCAACCACTGTACATGCCCTTAGTCCAAGACGTGGACACGCACGTGAGGGCCAGCTGGGCTAGCCTTGCCGATCAAGTCGGGTGCGGGCGTGCGGCACTGGCACTCCAAGGCGTGCACGCGGCTGGAGCGAAGCAGCGATGCAGCAGGACCGAGTTTGTTATGAAAAAAAAGGGACCGAGTCTCGTGCCCGAGCCGGAGAGCTGCAGATATATAAAAGGCAGCCGTACGGACAGAACGAGACAGAGCAACGGATCAGATCGGTAGAATAGAAAATTCCATCAGGAGATACACGCATCCATCGAGAGCAAAGGGCTGGGGCAAAGCAAGTTCGCTAGCATCCGGGAAGTTGGGCCAAGACAGGAGCAGCTAGGTGACGTGGAGACCAGCTAGTTGAATCGCTAGTAGTACGCGGAGGTTTTATTCGTGTACTTGGGGATCACGGGAAGACTGCTCGGTTATTTTTCGCAGGGTCAGCCATACAAAGAACCATGGCGCCATCGGGTACCAGGTTTGAGGTGGAGAAATTCAACGGAACTTGAAGCTTTGGGTTATGGCAGACAAGGATGAAAGATTTGTTGACACAACAGGGATGCTTAAAGGCGTTGTTGCAGGAAGCCAAGCCAGCTAAGATGGAGGCTGATGACTGGGAGGAGTTACAGTTGAAAGCAGCCGGGACTATACGGTTGTGTCTGTCGGACCAGGTTATTTATCATGTGATGGATGAGAATTCGCCGAAGAAGATCTGGGAGAAGCTGGAAAGTCAGTTTATGTCCAAGACTGCGACGACCAAGGTGTATCTGAAGCAAAAGTTGTATGGGATGAGGATGCAGGAGGGGTCAGATCTTGTGGAGTATATGAACGCCTTTAATCAAGTCGTGACTGACCTAGCACGCTTGGGTGCGACGGTTGACGACGAGGATAGGGCAATTCTGCTTCTTTGTTCATTGCCATCATCCTATGACCATTTGATCACTACTTTGACGCACGGCAAGGAGACCGTCAAGAATGAGGATATTACTGCGGCATCGCTATCTTATGATATGAGAAAGAAGAACGCGATGGAAGTCTCTCATGGTGAAGGTTTGCTAGTCAAGGGTGAGCAGTGGCGGAAGGGATATGAGGCTGGAAAGAACAAGAAAAAGAAAAAGAATATACAGTGTCACAAGTGTAAGCAGTGGGGACATATGAGAAAGGACTGTCCAGAACTCAATGGTGGGGCAAGTGCTAATAAGGCAACTCATGGTGATGACTCAGACAGCAGTAGTGATGTTCTCATAGTATCAGACAGGCGGTCAACCAAAGGTGAAGCGTGGATGTTGGATTCAGCTTGCTCTTTTCATGCGACACCCAACAGGGAGTGGTTCTCTTCGTACAAGTCCGGTGAGTTTGGTTTAGCCTATGTGGGCGATGACACAGGTTATCGTGTTGCTGGAGTAGGTGACATCAAAATCAAGATGTTTGACGGAGTTGAGCGGATGCTTCGGGGAGTCAGGCATGTGCCGGGGCTAAGGAGGAATCTAATTTCGCTTGGTGTTCTTCATGATGGTGGTATGGTATTCCGTTGTGATCGGGATAGGAAGACCATGAGAATCATGGAAGATGAGGTGACCGTGATGATTGGAGAGAGGACGGCTTCGCATCTTTACAAGTTGCAAGGGAGCACTATTGCAGGTGGAGTCACGGAGACTGGAGTTGCGGGAGTAGCAGCGGGGTCTCACGGCAGCGGCGGGTCTGGGGCAGACTCGTCGAGTAGCTCTCAGTAAGCTACGAAGAAGACAACACAAGTCCAGAGTACATGGAAGTTTGACGCATGGACAAATTCAAGGTGGTGGAGAATATTCGCCAAGGTGGAGTTTGTTGTGTTTGTGTCGAATATTTTGTACTAGTTGGGTTACGCTTGGACTTGGTGTTGTAGTATGGGTAGGATACTTGTAGTGTCGGAGTCGAACACGTTGTACCCTTGGCCTCTTATATATGAGGAGGCACCCCATGTTGTAACCTATGACGACTAGATAGCGACAGGCTCGCAAGGGGGTGCCGGTGGCTTGTGCCGGCGCACGGGTGGCCGGTGTTGCGGTATCTCGGGGAGGAGCGCCCGTAGTCATTGCCCCGGGGAGTAGGCGAGTTCGCCGAACCTCGTTAACAAATCTCGGTATCGTCATTGTCTGTGATTGTTTGTTCCTCGATGGATCGACTACGTACCTCGGATTTATTCTAACACTAGTTCTCTTCACCGACGGCAGATGGGGAAAAGAAGTGGGAGCTACAATGAAGACATTAATCACACAGAAGGAGATGGAAGTCTCGAGAAGATAGATAGATCACTACCAGAAACCGTAATATTTCTGTGAGTCCACTAATTTTCCTGTCGGGCCCGCGACTAGCCCACAGGAAAAACAATTGGGCTGTCGGTCGACTCCTGGACGCCAGGGATATGTCTAATATTCCTGTGGGCTGAGTAAGTACCGACAGGAATATAATTTTCGGCCCACCCACGAAACACTAGGCCGCGAAGAATTCAGCCGCGCGCATCTGGAAACTACGCTCCGCCATGGAGCCCTCTTTTCGCGCCTGTCATCGCGCACGCCCAAATCCAATCCCCCCAGATCTCCTTATCCTTTCCTTCTGCACCGCCCAATCCCTCTGCTTTTGAGGCCTCCGACCACCATCCCTCCATGGCTCCCCGCCTTCCAAGGTCACACGAGCGCCTCAACCTGCACTCTATGATGTGGATCTGTACCCGCCGGCCACCACCATCCATGGCTCCTCCGCTACTGGGACACGGCGTCGTCCCATCTCCGTTCTGGATATCACCATGCGACACCAACGCTTGTCCTCCTCCTCCACCATGGCCCTGCTCAGACCACGCCGCCATCGATGCCACCGTTGAGAATCCACCCCAACTCGAGCAGTTCACCGGCGTCATGGAGGTACGTGACCTAAGTCTCAAAACTCTGTTGTTTCCTGTTTCTGGCATCTCTGGATCCCCAAATCTGGTGCAGCTCTAGGAATCCCCAAATCCGGCCTCAGATCCGATCTATAGAGCTGTAGTTTAGATGCATAATAATCACCAAAACTGGTGCAGCTCCTTGGATCCCAAATCTCGATCTGAATTTCAGTTATTTCTTTGAGAAATTTGCAACCATTTATTTCTGCCTTATTTCTTAAATTAGTTTGGAGGCAACAACACGTAGCCACATGATTTAAAAATTTACTAAGACTAGGTGGGATACTTGGGGTGTACTCGGGGAGTTTCAATTAGTACTTTGGATACAACTGTACCTATCCAAAATGCATGTAATATTGTTTCAGACTAAATGATAATTTTCTTTCTATTTCAGTGAGTTTTTTTCATTAACTTACTGCACAATAGCATAATAATTCAATCTCTATTTTTTCTGTCCATACATTTTGATTTTACTTGCTTTAAATATGCTGACATTCAGGAAGCGCTAAGCAGCTGCATTGCAAATATGAGGAACATCATCCGTGCAAGAAGTTCAGATTCACTCGACGGCAAGAAATAGTGTCATATTTTTCTTCCAAATAGTATGTACCATTCCCCACATTGATACTTATGATCACCCATTTGATATCTCCTTTTCCTAGTTACAGTTCATCCAGGTCAGGAGTAGGATTTAAGGTTCATGATCCAACTATAAGAGACGTGTAAAATCCTTTGCCCTTGACATGGTATGGTACATTCTGCTATTTCCCTACCTGTCTCCAAATTCATGTATTGATTAATTTTGATTCAAGTTTTCTATCTTGCAAGATCATGCTATCTTCAATATGCTCAAGAACATCTGAAATGCACCTAGACATTATATTTCAGAGTATTGACAATGAAACTGTACCAGGAAAGGATTATTACCAGCAGCTTTGCTCAAGATATGAATGCTCTGTTATAACAATGAACAAGCCAGGGATACGTTCAGGGGCTCCTATCATGGGCCATACTATATGTCATCTTAATTTAGTTACTCCTTTTACTACTTGCTTCTTGGAATTTCCTATTCTCTTGTTATCCTCCCTCCGTTCCGAATTACTTGTCGTAGAAATGGATGTATCTAGACATTTTTTCCATTTCTACGACAAGTAATTCTGAACGGAGGGAGTAGTACTTAACAGTTCTAGTGTATTCCTCATATTTAAGCTCACCGTGTTCTTCCTTCTCCCTTAAGTTGTATTTGGTTTTTCTTTCTTATATTAAAGATTGAACAATTGCAGTGCAAGCACACAATTGGATGTTCCTGCTGGAGAAGGTCCGCAATCTTGCTGAGTGTAATTTTACATTGCTGGAACTAGATGATTGTAGCTCTTAGTTGTAGAAGGTGGATGCAAGTGTCTGGGTGCGATGACCCATAGATATTGCATTGCTCTGAAAATTATCAGTACATTGCATAGATGAATGGATGTCACTCCTTACATTATTGTTCTGAACTTTTGTACTAACTTACTGACGCATCAAGTAACAACTATCCTCTGTTTGTGGTCACCCTTTTGCCTAGTAACTTATTTCCTTATGATTTTTTGATTGTCTTACTATCCAGTACAGTAACAGTTTGCTCCCTAACTTGTTTGTCCATACCTTATCATTTTAGTCTCTTTCATTATGTTAGGTTTTTGGGAAGAATTAAACGAACATCATCAGTGCAACATAGAGGCTGAAGCAGGTGGTTGAGGTATCACTCAATTTCAAGAAATTGAATAAGATTCTTCCAAGTGAAATGGCACTATTCCCTTTCATATTTTGTTCTATGCACATGAACCTAGAAATTAAATATTGATCAACACCTGATGGAGGACTTGTTTTTCTAGTTCGCAATTCATTCTTATTAGGAATAAAATTCAAGATCACGTATCTGTGAGATATGCAAGAGCCTCTAATCAAGGTATTTTTACTTTTGCCTTCACCATCATCCCCAAAGTTTTATCAGGAATAATTGTTAGTCAAGTTTTCTCTTGTATATTTGAAATATATCATGCTATATCCAGTGTGCCCAAGAGCATGAGATCAACATTATTGAGCCAGTAGTTGCTATGTTGGTTTAGTCTAAACACAACCTCTTTGTATTTCTTTGGGGTCTTTTATTGTCTCACCATGATGTGCAGTTCTCATGCTGTTACATTATGGAATAATTGCATAACGTCGGCTTTTGTAGTCTTATGGAGATGATGATGTCTCTGCCCATTTTTCTTGAACATTTGAAATGGATAGACTTAAGAGTATTGACATTGGTAGTGTGATTTCTTGCAAGAAGTCTCTAATGTGCTCAGGAAGTTAGCTGATAATTATGTCAAACTAATCCAGAAGCATGTTCTCAGGTTGTCATTTAAATGGATTTTGTCAGCTGCATGATTTGTATCAAATCTGCGATATGATGCTAGAACAAATTACTTCATTATTAGTCTATGAGCTGTAAAAGTGGGTAACTTTGCTGAGACAAAAACAAGTTGGGTATATATGCCAATGTTATTGCGAGAAACCGAGATACCAAATAGATTATGCTCATTATATCTGATACATATTGTTCCTGTTTCTTGTTTCCTTTTTGTAGCAAACTGTTGACACTTGCACATTTTTACAAGTTCTATTAAATGTCCACTGCAGGGTAACCTTGAAGGGAAGATTGCAACTTAAGCTGCAACTAAAGATTATAGAAAATGAGGTATCTCTTGTGTATATTTAGTTGATGCACTTGTGTGTTTTTAGATGTTGCACCTCTGTTTCCATTGACCTTCGATTCATGTACGTAAATTCTATGGAACTGTATCCGAAGACATGTGAATTTGTATCTCTGGTTGATGGAAACAATTGATAGTGATGTTTCTATGTTATAAATATTCTGAGTTATGGAATAGTTATGTATAAAACCATTGATATTTTTTTGTTTTTTTGGTTTCTTCTTTTTCTGACGGTTATGTATGACAGGGATATACTATTTCCCTGGTTTGCCAAATCTGACGCCTATATAACCCTGTAGGGCCAAACCCATCAGGGAAATGAGAAAACCTGACAAGAATATAGTTCCTGTCGATTGGCCGACAGGCATAGTTTATTTTCCCTGTCAAGCTATCCCTGACGGCTAACCCTGACGGGTGGCCGACAGGAAATACTTTTCCTGTCGGTACATCCTATTTTCCTGTCGGTTCGGGGCTTACAGAAAAATATCAGTTTCTGGTAGTGGATAGGGCCGAGGGCGTCGAGGTCAAGCGGGTGCATCCGGAGGCATCTACGTTTGGCGTAGGAGATCACTGGCAGACCTTGTTTACACCGGAGTGGTTAGGATATGCATCTTCTCAGAGCAACGATATGATTTACTTACGTATTTATTTTGAGAGGAACTGTTCTGTACACAAGTACACAAGATCAGATCATCAGAATAAGCACATGCTACGGAGGTCACTAGCAAGGCAATTCTTGTTTACACCAAAGTGGTCAGGCTCAGGGATATGCATGAAAACATGATTTTATTGATTCGGTAATGAAAGAACAAAAGGATAGAAATAACAGGTATTACTATTAAATATTTGGAATAGACTCGGAAAGCTACAACAAGATTCTTTAAAGTCTACATCTCCGGTTCCATTATTCGCATCTTGATATTTCTCTATGCAATAGGTCTTTATGACCTATTACATCCGTCCTGCTGTATTGGCCCTCTTCATATTTTGTGTATTGATACACATACTGTATTGGCCCTCTTCGCATCTTGATATTTCTCTATACAACAGGTCTTTATGACCTATTACATCCGTCCTGCTGTATTGGCCCTCTCCGTATTTTGTGTATTGATACTCAACTCAACCATAGTATGATGCTATGCATGGCTGGTTGTAATAAAGAGTATCATATAGTAGTATCATGCATATGATACTAGTGCATGATACTACATACGTAATGTCTAGTATCATATGTTGGTATCATAAATGACTATATTTATTACCATGCATGACACAAAATAGTACATCATTGAATATGATGTGGTGTCGTGATATCATACTCAACCATCTCTTTCTTCATTTAATTCTATGACACTTCATCAACATTACTTAGTTGGCATGCATGATACTACTTATAATACTCCCATTACTAGTATCATAAAGCTAGTAATAGTGGGAGTAACTTAGCTAGTAACATAACACATCCTAAGACAAGTTTCCTTATGTGGCACCTAATTAATGAGGAGAGACGTGTTTCGAGTAACATATTATGTTACCATCACATAGCGCTTCCCAAAAAATGTTGAGTCTATAAGCTAATAAATGCAACCATATATAATACTATCTCTATGACACTTTGCATTATGAAGGTAGTACCATAGAATAGTGTCATATGCATGACACTAGTTTAAGTTACTCTCCACCGTGACCAGCCTAATGTGGGTGTTTTTCATGCATGAACACGATGAGATGACATAGTTGAATGTCGCCATAATTGAAGTTAGCGGGATCAACAGTTACTCAGAGTCACATAGACATGACGTTTATATTCGGAGCAGTGTGTGCATGCCGACTTCTATGCTGCATGCATGCAACATGCACGTAACAGGCAACTAGCGGACGATCGAGACAATACACGGCAACAGTATGGAGTTCATGATCATGCTTGACACGCACTGCCACGTCTCAAGTAAAAAAGAAAAGACAAGATGGAACAAAATAAAGTGTCACCCACTCTTGGAGAGGGATAGACTAAGAAAATTAGACAGCGCGACGCGTCTCGCTGGGGTCGTCACGTACCTAACTAATCCACAGCCGATGATGACTCGTGACTAGGCACATGCAGCGAGCACTGTCATATCACTTGTCGTTTTACTGAGAGGAGTCGTATCACTTGTCGACGGCCGCCGTTCGATTGCACGTGAGGGCCAAGACAATGATCTCCCGAATTTGCATCTACAGCTGGACTTTACAAATCTGGTCCCTCAAACGCCTCCGAATGTGATCGGACGCATCCTCAGACAATGATCGATCATGTCTCAAATTAGCCACTCCATATATACTACATACTATCTTAACTACTCTTCATCATAGGAGATGTCCACTACAACGGTGTCGGACGGGTAGGAGGGCTCTGGCTCATCATCCTCCTGTTTGACCTCATCCATGTAGGCGAGCATCTCCACCTCCTCCGCGGCCTGTTGCGCCTCCATCTCCTGCCGGTGACGGCGTCTGGCCTCCACAACCGACTCTGGCCGGAGGGAATCGAGAATGGCCTGCTGCTCCGCCTGCAGAAACATGTCGCCAGTGTCCCCCACACATCCTCAACCTCCTCGTTCTCGTCCTCCTCCACCACCTTCTCCTCAGCAAAATGGCAACAGGACGGGGATCACCAGGGGACATGCCACCATCCCCGCCCCGATCCCCGCTAATACATGTCCCCGGTAACCCTACCATCCTTGGCGGG